>NC_042621.1:42047961-42295471 GCF_901001135.1 Rhinatrema bivittatum
AAAGACTAGGGGGCACTCCATGAAGATAGCATGTGGCACATTTAAAACTAATTGGAGAAAGTTCTTTTCACTCAATGCAAAATTAAACTTTGGAATTTGTTGCCAGAGGATGTGGTTAGTGCAGTTAATGTAGCTGTGTTTAAAAAAGGATTGGATATGTTCCTGGAGGAGAAGTCCACTACCTGCTATTAATTAAGTTGACTTAGAAAATACCCATTGCTATTACTAGCAACAGTAACATGGAATAGACTTAGTTTTTGGGTACTTGCCAGGTTCTTATGGCCTGGATTGGCCACTGTTGGAAACAGAATGCTGGGCTTGATGGATCCTTGGTCTGAGCCAGTATGGCATGTTCTTATGTTCTTAGAGTTCACTCTGAGGAAAGGAGGGTTACTTTTGCTGTGCCACAGGGATTGTTTGTCATTCCAGTTCTCTTCAACATTTTCTCAGTGATATTGCGGAAGGACTATTACATAAGAACATGTCATATTGGGTCAGACCAAGGATCCATCAAGCCCAGCATCCTGTTTCCAACAATGGCCAATTCAGGCCATAAGAACCTGGCAAGTACCCAAAAACTAAGTCTGTTCCATGTTTGCTTTTTTTTGTAAATGATACCAAACCTGCAAATAGGATAGACACCCTGGAAGGTGTGGAAAACATGAAGAAGGATTTAGTATAGCTTCAGGTATGGTCTAGAGTTTGGCAGCTAAAATTTAATAACAAAAGCTGCAAGGTTATACATTTGGGTTACAAAAACCCAAGGGAGTGGCACAGTATTTTTCATTTTAATTTATTAAACTTATATTTTGCTTGTCAAACGTGTTATCCTGGCGGTGAAACAAAGTAAAAATTCTACATACAAATCAGTATGGGGCTGAAGTTCTTATGAGCACAAAAGAAGAGCAAGATTTTGCTTGGGGTGATGATGTCTGATGAGCTTAAGGTGGCCAAAAAGATAGATAAGACAATGGCAAAATCCAGAAGGATGCTTGGCTACATAGGCAGAGGAATAGCGAGAAAGAAAAAGGAGGTGATACTGCTCCTGATTAGGTCCCTGGTGAGACCTCATTTGGAATACTGTGTACCATTCTGGAGACCACACCTTTAGAAGGATATAAACTGAATATGTTTTTATTTACTTAAAACATATATCACTCGCGTTTTACAAAGATTGATGCATGGTACACCAAAAACATCCATAATAATTTACATAAAAATGTAACACTCATACAACAATAACAAACAAAAACATTATGGAGGTGCAGATGTAAAACACCATTACCAGCAAAGGATGTACAGAAATGGTTCAAGCCATCTGAGCACTTTAGGAAGCATTATTCATTCAAATCAAATGCTTCATGAAAGAGATGGGTCTTAAGTGCTTTCTTAAATAGAGCAACAATCTTCATCACAAAGCACACAGGGAGAGACTTAAAGATCTAAACCTGCATACCCTGGAGGAAAAGAGAGAAAATGGGAGATATGATAAAGACAGTGGAATAAATGCAAAGGAGGGATCATGAGATTAGGGTGGCTAATGGTGGTGGAAAGATGGAACAGCATCCCTATGGAGGTGGTGAAGACAAAGACAGTATCAGAATTCAAGAAAACATGGGGCAAGCACAGAGGATCTCCGAGGAAGAGGAAAGGATTGTAAAGCTGAGCAGGACATGTGGATGGGCAGACTGAATGGCCCATATGGTCTTTATTTTCTGTCATCTTCTATGTACCAGATGCTGGTTCCATTCTACTGTTTTTACTAATGTTCTTTTCAGACCATTTGTACCTAAAATCCCTTCCTTTGTGAGAGACTCAGCTGACATCACCCTCTTGGACACTGTTCCCAGTGACAAAAGGGATATGGTAACCTTTGACGTTGAATCACTGTACACAAATATTTCAGAAAAGGAATTAATAGAAATAAAAGAGACTCTCACCAAGAGGCAAGGTATTTGCACAATCAAGCCATTTGGAGAGACTGCCCCGTCAGAACTTACTCCTACCCCTTCCATATCAGGAGAGACGTTTGTGAAATCCAGAGCTGAGATCCACAGTTTCCTGTCCTAGAAACCACCTTTCCCATGCTTGATACTTTTTCTGTTTTCCAAGGTAAGACAATGGAACATTTAGCTTATTCTGGCACAATGTTACAGAACTCCTGCCAACCAGGAGGCAATTCCACATCCATACGTTTAAACGTATGTCCAGTACTATCTGCAAGCTCCCCCTATGTTTTCCTTATACTACAAGAGTTCATGTGGAGATGGTTTTGCATCTTTAAGAAAGGCAGAATCCCCGCCAACTCGTGTTTTAATCTGATTAGTGAGATTGGCATATTATAAAAGCCTTAAATAAATAACCAAAACTTATCTAAGTCTGACATGAGTATAATATGCTTTAGAAATCAGCATATAGAAGTGTATATGTTGGACAAATTCTATTTCCTGTGGCTTTAAAAGTATTTAAGGACAACAGAGAGCCCTGGGGCAAATTCTATAACTTGGTGTTAAAGGCTAATTAAACTTTTTCTGTATGCATTCATAGGGGGTGTTGAATGCATTTTGTGGGATCTATCACTGCTGGTTCAGAGTACCCATAAGGTATTTTATTTTTTACTTTTTCTCTTAGAGCTTTTGCTTAATCCTGAATGGCACTGGTTTGTAAATATCAACCACTGGTCTTGTTCAATTTTTTAACCAATACGTTACTCCCATACTTTTGATGGCATTCATGCATTTTAGTCCACTGGGAGATGGACAATTATAGATAACAGCTGCAATTTTCTGTGTAACGATTTTTCATATCATGATATATGAAATGTATTTCTATATCTTCTGAATTGTTTTCTAGAGATATCTCACATTGGCAAATATGGATAGCACATCATTGTAGGTGCCTCCTCATCTTCTTCTATTTACTCGTTTCATTTAATACGTTAAATTAAAGTAATTCCAATTGTCTTTAGTTTCAAATCTCTTAACTTGAAAGACACAGTCCAGTGTGTCATAGTTTCCAGTCTGTCACTAAGCGCTTCTCTCCAAATGGAAATGCTCCCAGCTAAGAGCCAGCAAGGCTCCCACATGCTCTTTTCAAGTACCCCAGAAAACCCTTTTGAGGTAAAGACCTCTTTTTCATTTGGTTTGGGTTGGGACAGTGTTTTTTAATCTGTCCAACATTGTTTTCATGTTCTTTGAACATCAGCAGGAAATACAAAGAATGTGGAAATTGAAGGAGGAATTGTTGCGCTTCTCGGCCGCATCCGCTCCGCGGCCAGGCCTGCTCACCTCTCTGTCCCATCCACAAGCTCTGGGCTTCACTCTGCTGCAACCGCAGCTAGTTCGCGGCATCCCCGGCACCCCCGCTCACCGTCTCCGATGCCGGCCTCACAACGGAGCTCCCAAAGGGGCTCCATGTCTTCCTGCTCCTCGGCCCCGCCCCTAGGCGCACGTGCAGCCAACGTCACCCTATTTGAAGGGCCAAGCGCGGGAAACCCGATAAGAAGAAGAAGAACATGCCATACTGGGTCAGACCAAGGGTCCATCAAGCCCAGCATCCTGTTTCCAACAGTGGCCAATCCAGGCCATAAGAACCTGGCAAGTACCCAAAAACTAAGCCTATTCCATGTTACTGTTGCTAGTAATAGCAGTGGCTGTCAACTTAGTTAATAGCAGGTAATGGACTTCTCCTTCAATAACTTATCCAATCCTTTTTTTAAACACAACTATACTAAATGCACTAACCACTTCCCCTGGCAACAAATTCCAGAGTTTGTGCATTGAGTGAAAAAGAACTTTCTCTGATTAGTTTTAAATGTGCCACATGCTAACTTCATGGAGTGCCCCCTAGTCTTTCTATTATCTGAAAGAGTAAATAACGGATTCACATCTACCCGTTCTAGACCTCTCATGATTTTAAACACCTCTATCATATCCCCACTCAGCCATCTCTTCTCCAAGCTGAAAAGTCCTAACCTCTTTAGTCTTTCCTCAAAGGGGAGCTGTTCCATTCCCCTTATCATTTTGGTCGCCCTTCTCTGTACCTTCTCCATCGCAGTACCATCTCCCGACGCTCCCTGATGACATCACGCTACCCTGGTATAAAAGACAAGGCCCGTTCCCCTAAACGGTGCCTTGGCAATTGGGTCATACCTCCGGTGTCTCTAGTTTGCCTGTTCCTGAGTCTCCTTTTCCAGCGTCTCCTGTTCCAGTATCTCTTGTGTCTCCTGTTCCAGCATCTCCTGTGTCTCCTGTTCCAGCGTCCCTGTTCCTTTGTCTCTCCATCCCTGGTAGTACCCTTCAGACTAATCTCATGGTACTGACCTTTGCTTGCTCCTGACTACTCCTGATCGCTGCCTGGATCCGACCTCTGCCTGTCCACTGACTACTCTTGATCGCTGCCTGGAACTGACCTCTGCCTGTCCACTGACTACTCTTGATCACTGCCTGGAACTTGACCTCTGCCTGACCTGACTACCTCCAGACTATAGGTACTGACCCCTGCTTCGGCTGACCACTCTGAACTGTTAGAACTTAAGAACATAAGAAATTGCCATGCTGGGTCAGACCAAGGGTCCATCAAGCCCAGCATCCTGTTTCCAACAGAGGCCAAACCAGGCCACAAGAACCTGGCAATTACCCAAACACTAAGAAGATCCCATGCTACTGATGCAATTAATATCAGTGGCAATTCCCTAAGTAAACTTGATCAATAGCCGTTAATGGACTTCTCCTCCAAGAACTTATCCCAACCTTTTTTGAACCCAGCTACACTAACTGCACTAACCACATCCTCTGGCAACAAATTCCAGAGCTTGGTGGTCTCACTTGGAAACAACGCAGGCTGTAGTACGAATTGCATGAGAGGATAAAGGTGATCTTGGTGGTCTCACTTGGAAACAACGCATGCTGTAGTGCGAATTGCATGAAGCATTGGTTGAGGAAGCCTCGGCAGAGGCGCTGATCCCCATTAAAACGGGATGGAGCTGGAAGGGCCAATGATGCCCATGGAGGCGGGGTCTGAGCCCAACTCCGTGAATTGGCCAAAACAGAATCCTCAAATTGAGACCGTAGTCAAAGCTTCCAATGTTCGTTGTTGTTCTTGGGCATGAGCAGTTAGGCCAGGGATGGCCTGCAAGGCAGGAGACTCCGCTGAGTCCATGGCCTTGGCAACCTGTTGCACTGGAGGTGGACCCTTGGCCTGGTGCAGGATTGGCATGGCCCTCCGGTCGGACCCAGAGGGCACCTGCCACCAGGAGGCAGAGCACAGGAGGAGATAGAGGCTAGCTGGAGCTGGCATTGATCCTCGCTATCCACTCGGACACTCTCTTCTGGCCTCGTGCAACCTCCAGAAATTCTTGCTCAGACTTCGACCACTCACCCTTGTTCATGGTGGGCACTCCTCTATGCTTCCTCTCTAGAAGACCCTGCGAGCCCCACCTAAAACCAGACGGCCCAGGTAACCAAGGACTCAACCTGAGGGAACCCCGGGTTGCTATTGGCGAAGCTCCAGCTAGCCTCTGTCTCCTCCTGTGCTCCGCCTCCTGGTGGCAGGTGCCCTCCGGGTCCAACCGGAGGGCCGTACCAATCCTGCACCAAGCCAAGGGTCCACCTCCAGCTCAACAGATTGCCAAGGCCATGGACTCAGCGGAGTCTCCTGCTTTGCAAGCCATCTCTGGCCTAACTGCTCATGCTCAAGAACAACAACAAACATTGGAAGCTTTGACTACGGTCTCAATTTGAGAATTCTGTTACGGCCAATTTACTGGGTTGGGCTCAGACCCCGCCTCCATGGGCATCATTGGCCCTTCCAGCTCCACCCCGTTTTAATAGGGATCCGCGCCTCTGCCGAGGCTTCCTCAACCAATGCTTCATGCAATTCGCACTACAGCCTGCATTGTTTCCAAGTGAGACCACCAAGATCACCTTTATCCTCTCATGCCTTGAGGGGAAAGCCCTGGCACGGGCTTTCCCACTTTGGGAGCGCTCTGATGACATCCTCCATCACCTCTCCCACTTCATCTCCGTTTTCAAGTGGACCTTTGAGGACCCCGGCCGACAGGCGTATGCGGGTCATCAGCTTCTCCACTTCCATCAGGGCTCACATTCGCTCACCAAATTCACAGTAGAATTCAGGACACTAGCCACAGAACTGGGCTGGCAAGAGGACTTTCTACAGCAATCTATCTGGACGGCTTGTCTCCTGCCCTCAAGGATGAGCTGGCTGCTCGTGAGATTCCCACATCTCTAGATGACCTGATTTCCCTGGTTGGTAAGATTGATCACCGCTTACATCAGCAACACCAGGAGGTAAAGGTCTCCCGACCTTCTGCCCTACGCCCAGCCCATGCTATGAGTCCACAGTTGAAGGCCTTACCGGCACTTCTTCCATCACCAGAGGAGCCGATGCAGATCAATCGCGGGCGCTTGTCTCCTGAAGAGTGCCTTCGATGCAAGAAGGAAAACCTCTGTTTATACTGTGGAGGCTCTGGACATCTCCTGTTATCCTGTCCAGTACGTCCGGGAAACTACAGAGCCTGAGCCCGGTGGGGGTCCCGAGCTTGGGCGCTACTGTTACTGGCCCCCAATTATTACTCCCTGAGTCCCTCTTCAGGGAATCACGCTCCTTTGCCACCACTGCACTTGTGGACACTGGGGCGAGTGGCAACTTTATTCTGGATGACATTGTCACATTACTCCATATTCTGCTTCAACCTCTGGATAACCTCTCCATAACGCATCAATCCAGGGAGAGCATCTTCCTGGACGCATCACTCATCGCACCGTAGCCTTCTGCCTCTCCGTGGGAACCCTCCATGAAGAAGAGATATCTCTGTATGTCCTGAAGAATTCCACGCATCCGGTAATCCTAGGACTTCCTTGGCTTCAGGAACACGGACCTCAATTTGACTGGCAATCCTTGCAGTTAATCCAGTGGGGACCCCAGTGCAAGAATTGCTGTCTGCAACAAGCACCTCCAATGGTCACCACTCTGAACTCTACAATCCTCACCGGGCTACCTGCTCAGTATTCTGACTTCAAGGATGTATTCTCCAAACAGAATGCCGACATCCTGCCTCCACTCCGAGAATTTAATTGTCCCATTGAACTCCTACCAGGTACCATGCCTCCCAAAGGGAGAACCTACCCTCTCTCGCTACCAGAGGCTCAAGCAATGTCTGAGTACATTAAGGAGAATCTGAATAAAGGATTCATAAGACCCTCCAATTCCCCGGCAGGAGCCGGATTCTTCTTCGTGAAGAAGAAAGATGGCAGTTTATGTCCTTGCATTGACTACTGTGGGCTAAATGCTGTGACTCGCAAGGATCACTACCCACTGCCACTCATTAGCGAACTCTTTGATCACCTTCAGGAGCCCAGATCTTTACAAAGCTAGATCTCCGAGGGGCATACAATCTTGTTCAGATTCAGCCAGAGGATATTTGGAAGACCGCTTTCAATACCAGGGACAGCCACTACAAGTACGTAGTGATGCCTTTCGGACTTTGTAATGCCCCAGCGGTCTTTCAACGACTGATGAATGAGATCTTCCGGGACCTACTATACTCATTTGTCATGGTATATCTAGACGATATTCTGATCTTTTTCAACGATCTGAAGTCCCACCGCTCACATGTGCAAACAGTTCTCCATCTCAAAGACAATCATTTCTACGCAAAGTTAGAGAACTGTATCTTCGAACAGACTCGTCTCCTGTTTCTGGGCTACATTATCTCCAATTGTGGTTTCACCATGGACCTTGAGAAACTCCAAGGATTTCGAGATTGGCCCCAACCAGTAGGCCTCCGAGCCTTACAGAGATTCCTTGGATTTACAAACTATTACAGGAACTTCATCGCTAACTACTCCACGCTAGCCAGTCCACTCACGGCCATGTCTAGGAAAGGTAGTAACCTTCGAGTTTGGAGCCCCAAGGCTCAATCTGCTTTCCACGCCTTAAAAGAAGCCTTCTGCAGCGGGCCTTGTCTGCATCACTCCGATCCTACTCGTCCCTTCGTTGTCGAAGTAGATGCTTCCGCCATTGGAGCAGGGGCGGTCCTGAGCCAATATTCCTCCACGGTGGTCTTAGTACCCTGCTCCTTCTATTCTCACAAATTTTCTCCCGCAGAGCAAAACTACATGATTGGGGACCGTGAGCTCTTAGCTGTGAAGTTGACCCTTCAAGAATGGTGCCCCTGGTTAGAAGGAGCATAGCATAAATTCACGATCTTTACAGATCACAAGAACCTCAAACACTTGAAGGAAGCCCAGTTATTGAATCCCAGACAGGCCCGCTGGGCATTGTTCTTTGAATGTTTTAACTGTGAGCTCCACTACCACCCTGCAGCAAGGAACACCCAAGCCGATGCTCTCTCTCACTCTCTCGAGCCCGAAGACACGCCTGAAACTCCCAGCCATATCATCGACCCAGCCTGCATAACCCTCGCAGTCACCAATACAGTGCCAGCTAGGAAGATAGTGGTCCCACACCGTCTCTGAGAGCGTGTCCTCTGCTGGGCCCACGACTTGAAGTTAGCCAGCCACCCTGGCCAGGCTCAAACCCTTGAGATGTTAAGAAGGCACTACTGGTGGCCTAGCATGGTTAAGGACTCCCACAGTTATGTGGACTCCTGCCCCATCTCTACACAGCAAAAACCTCTGACAGGCAGCCCCTGGGGGCTCCTCCAACCTCTTCCGGCTCCCACCGAACCCTGATCAAGCATCTCTACTGACTTCATAGTCGATCTGCCCCCATCAAAAGGCAACACGGTCATCTGGGTTATTATTGACCGCTTTTCCAAAATGGCCCACTTCATTCCACTACAGAGCCTCCCTTCGACTCCTGAACTAGAAAAACTCTTCCTGAATAATGTATTCCGCTTACATGGCTTACCCAAGGAGATCGTTTCCGACCGTGGGCCACAGTTTGCTGCCAAGTACTGGAAGTCTCTATGTAAAAAGTTTGATATCTCCCTGAATCTGACTTCAGCCTACCAACCTCAAGCGAATGGCCAGGCTGAGAGGACAAACCGCTCTCTGAAAACTTTTCTAAGATCCTACAACAGTGATCAACAGGATAACTGGGCCGACCTCTAACCATGGGCCGAGTTATCCCACAATACCCACGTCGCCTCTGCCACCGTCTCTCCTTTCTCCATGGTATTCGGTCACCAGCCATGCCTGCCTCTACCAGTACCACTCTCCGTGCCCTCGCCTGCAGCCCAATTTACAGCACAGATGATTTGCCGCCTCTGGAACCAGGTCAAAGAAAAACTAGGTCAGGCTGCCAAGACAGCCAAGCGCTTCACTGACGCTCACCGCTGCACTGCACCTCTGTTCCGGCCAGGCCAGAAAGTTTGTCTTAGCACGAAGTACATTAAGTTAAGTCTGCCTTCGCAACGTTTGGCGCCCAGGTTCATCGGACCATTCCCAATCATAAGACGTATTGGGGCATTGACACACCAGCTGCAGCTTCCCAGCTCCATGGGTATCCACAATACCTTCCATGTATACTTATTGAAACCATTGGTCTTAACCTGGCCTTCTCGAAGGTCTCCTGCTCCATCTCAGCTCACCGCAGAAACTGAAGATGTCCTCCAGGTGAAGGAGGTTCTTGACGTCCGACAAATGACATTTGGAATACCTCTTGTCGTGGGAGGGCTTCGGTCCGGAAGAGAACTCCTGGGAACCCTCCCACCACATATATGACAAAGACTTCCTTGCGGAGTTCCACAGGACCCATCCTGACAAGCCCAGGCCGGTAAGGGAGAGGCCTAGAAGGGGGGGGGGGGGGGGAGGGTACTGTTGCGCTTCCCGGCCACGTCCACTCCGCGGATGGGCTGGCTCACCTCTCTGTCCTGTCCACAAGCTCCGGGCTTTCCTCTGCGGTTCATCAAGAAGGAGATTGATGCCTATGTAAGAAATGAGCAAGTACATGTTATGGTTCTCATTACGTTTCTGTAATCTCTCCACCATCACAAAAGGGAAGTGGCTGCCTCACGGAGGACAGAATGTGGGGTAGCATAGCGGTCTGTTCTGTTTTCATTATTTGTGCACCACTAGACTTGTATGTTATCTCTTCAAATGTTCTATGAGTGGTTGTGCTTTCTCGGGTCTTTTTTTTTTTTTTTGCTATGTCTGATGTTATTCTATGTCGATATCACTGTTTTAGATTATGAAACTATATGAGGCCTGAATGGGGGGGGGGGGGGGAGGTGTCTCAGGGAGAGCCTGAATGTATGAAACCTTTTTCTTTTTTGTCTTTATGGCAAGGAGGCTGCTAGGGCAGATCCCGGTACCAAATAATATGGTGGTGAGATGTTGGTCCTTGGAGTGGAAGGGGATTTGTAAGGGTGGAAGGGGGGGGGGTGTAGATGGGATGTATAGGTGTGGTGTGTGTGTGTGTGTGGATGCACAAGCAGGTGGTCGCGGTGCAGAGTTAGATTTGTGGGTGCAGAATACAGCACAAGGGAGGTTATAGGGGACATTTCTGGGTACCTCCTAAAGACTACGTCATGGATGCCTAGGTTGGGGGGGGGGGCATTCTGGGCTGCAGATTGTTTCTATAGTGGGCCCCTTCCAGGTTGGGGGGGCACATTGTAAAAATGGCAAATCTGAACATAATGGTTTGGGTGACAAAAGTCTTGTTAAGGGGAAATTAATTAAACGCAAGTTTTTATACCTCATAAATTCAAAAAAGGAGTCAAAACGTGGCTCTTCAAGCAAGCCTACCCCGACACAAACATAACGTAGACCTTTTAGTATAACAGTTCTTTACTGTTCCTACACAGCCAGCCTCTGCACCTCCTCCCCTGCGTCTCCCCACCTTACCTTTCCCTGATTCCCTGGTACGCTACTTTCCCTCCCTGAATCCAGTTTGGTACTCCACGACCCACGACTTCCTAGTTAAGATATCAGTGTATCGCCTATACAAAGTTTTTCCCCCCCATTTCTCTGCCTTTTGCCCTCCTAGCCCTTCAAATATCTGTTGCATATTGCCCTTTTGTATTTATTTCCCTTTTTGAATTAATTCTTTGTTTTGTTATCTACGATTTGGTTTTGTTCTCTGCATTTATTTCCCATTTGAATTACTTCTTTGTTTTATCTACGATTTGGTTTTTTGTTCTCTGTATTTCCTCTTATCAGTTCATTGTAAGCCGGCATGATGTGCCTTACGAATGTCGGCATAGAAAAGCCTTTAAATAAATAAATAAATAAATAAATCTGAAGACTCTGAATGTGGATTATTCATTCCCTTATTAAAAGGAAGACTACTAGGTATCCTCAAAAGAATGAAGGCACACATCGTTTTTTGTTTATAAGAGACAAATATTTTGGAAGCAGAACACAAAAAATTGAAACAGGATTGGGTCAGCCAATATTTTTTTTTAATTATTTATACTTTATTCAATTTTCATTTAAAAATCTTTAAACAAAATCAAAGAAGTAAGACAGGTGTATATCTCATCACATAATAACCAATTTACAATAATAAATTCCATCTTCATTACTGAATCTATAACATGAGGGAGACTATTCAAATATCAAGACAAAATTAACTTCAAAATCATCTGAAGGAGAGAGAGAAAATTAGGTTTCTATTTGATCATCACTACTTTTTCCTACTACATTTTTGTCCAATATAAATGTCTCTAAATGTAGGGGGTCAGAAAAGCTATATTTCTTTCCTTGATAGGGTAGTAAACAAATACTAGGATATTTAAAAAAGAAACTTGCACCAAGGGCAAGCAGTTTCACCTTCAAGGAAAGAAATTGTTTCCTTTTTGCCTGCGTGGCCCGCGAGACATCTGGGAACATTAAGATTTTCTGGCCACAAAAATTTAGATCTTTGTGTTTTAGGAAATCCTTAAACACTTTGTCCTTCTCTGCCTCCAATTGCATAGAGACAAATAAGGTGGCTCTCTTATGTATTATGTCTATCGATTCTTCAAGAAAGGTCGAAACTCCAATACTTGAAGTTTCTACACTCTCTTCAACTTTTTCCCCAGTTTTACTTGAAAAATAGAAAATTTTTGACACCACAGGGATTTCTTTATCTTCATAAAGTAAAACCTCCTTCAAATACTTCTTAAACATTTCCCAGGGTGACAAAAGTCTTGTTAAGGGGAAATTAATTAAATGCAAGTTTTTATACCTGATTATATTCTCCATATTTTCTATCTCTCGATGGATAGATATACTATCCCTAATATGGGCAGATTCAGTATTTTCCAGTAGTCTAATCTTAGTTGTTATTTTTCCCACATCTTCTTTTAAACTAACTACCTCCTATGCCGACATTCCTCTATCTTAACTTTATTTGAATTCACAATGGCAGTCAGGGACTCTTTCATTTGTGAGACATTATTATTAACAGTAGACATCCGACTGACCGACTGACCTAAGACTAGAAAACCTGCCTTCATACCTTTCGTAGAAAACTCAAGACGTGGCTTTTCCTTCAAGCCTTCCCCTAAGTCAAAATATCACGTCGGACTCAGCCCAAGGAATTGGGATGTTTACTAATCTCTTAAACCGTTATATATTATTTATATGTTGTTTACTAATCTCTTAATCCGTTATATATTATTTATATGTTGATAATTCGGCGCTACCTTTCTTCCTGGCTCTATTGCCCCCAAGTTCTATACCCTTGTTATATATAACTTTGCTTGCTTCGGCCTTTTGTTTGGTTACTCTTGTTAATCCCCTAAGTTCCATGTAAACCGGCCTGATGTGAATTCCATTCGTGAAGTCCGGTATAGAAATATAGAAATATAAAATATATATATATATACATCAAATTCCAAATATCTTTCAGGGAAATGTTATCAGGAGGATCACTAGGCCATTGTTGTGGCCTATTAGATTCTTCTGTAACTTGCCCTTGAACCATATTTAGTGAAACATTGGTTACCTTAATTTCTCCTGAGGCAGAACCTACACTCTCTTTTGGAGAGGTGTCTGCTTCTAAAGTCAAAAAGTCCCGAGATAATGGTGTCTGTGGTTGTGGAGGAAGTGATGGTCCTTCACCAGGACTTAGGGAAGCCGAGAACTGGTCCCCTATAATGTCCTCATTTGGTGATTCAATCCATCTAAAAACGTGATTGTCCATTGGGCCCCTCGCTGGTATAGGAGAAATTGGGAAGCTTTTCACTTTTCTCTTCCTCCCCATGTAGCCTGGGGTTGAGTAGATAGTAAAACTTCACAAATTTCTTACCTCAATTGACTCTGTGGTCCTGCCTTCCCGTCCTTCTCCAGACTAAGCCGGTTAAGGCCGCGCGCCCCTTTCGGAGCACGCGGCTTAGGTGGCACGCCGGCGGCGGCGGTGCGCCACCTGCCGTTCAAATTTATGCAGCAGGCGCCGGATGATGATGTCACCAAGTCCTGCCTCTCTCTCTCGGGTTTGTCGGCGTTCCTCCGAGGTTCCAGGCAAGGGGCAGGTACCACAGCTGTCACGGGCAATTGGGGACGTCTCTCTCTTCTTCACAATGCTCCCCAAGTTATCCCACGCCTGCTGTTTGAATTTATGCAGCAGGCGCCGGATGATGATGTCACCAAGTCCCGCCCCTCTCTCTCTCTCGGGTTCGTCGGCGCTCCTCCGAGGTTCCAGGCAAGGGGCAGGTACCACAGCTGTTACGGGCAATTGGGGACGTCTCTCTCTCCTTCACAACGCTCCCCAAATTATCCCGCACCTGCCGTTCGAATTTATGCAGCGGGCGCCGGATGATGATGTCACCAAGTCCCGCCTCTCTCTCTCGGGTTCGTCGGTGTTCCTCCGAGGTTCCAGGCAAGGGGCAGGTACCACAGCTGTCACGGGCAATTGGGGACGTCTCTCTCTCCTTCACAATGCTCCCCAAATTATCCCATGCCTGCCGTTCGAATTTATGCAGCAGGCGCCGGATGATGATGTCACCAAGTCCCGCCTCTCTCTCTCTCGGGTTCGTCGGCATTCCTCTGAGGTTCCAGGCAAGGGGCAGGTACCACAGCTGTCACGGGCAATTGGCGATGTCTCTCTCTCCTTCACAATGCTCCCCAAATTATCCCGCGCCTGCCGTTCGAATTTATGCAGCAGGCGCCGGATGATGATGTCACCAAGTCCCGCCTCTCTCTCTCGGGTTCGTCGGTGTTCCTCCGAGGTTCCAGGCAAGGGGCAGGTACCACAGCTGTCACGGACAATTGGGGACATCTCTCTCTCCTTCACAACGCTCCCCCAGCCAATATTTTTATGCCTTTTGTGCATGCCATCATTCAACTAGATAAGCAAATTCACGATGAGGATGGACAATTTCTTATCTTGCTGGGCATGCTGTTTGGGTTAAAATTCGCTTTCTGTAATTTATATGCACCAAATATAGATAGCCATTCGTTTTTTCAAGAGATAATAAAAGGCTGTTGGGATTTCCTGACTATTCAGTTATTATGGGGGGGGAGATTTTAATGTTGTGGCCAATAAGCCCCTAAAAGAAAGAAAGCATGAGGATGACGTACAGAGGGCAAATTTTGTCTATAAAGTCCTGGGACTATTGGACATATGGCGGCTGTTTCACCCAGGTGAGGCTGTTTATGTTTTATTCCAACCCGCACAACATGTATTGCAGACTAAATCATATCCTATTGGATAGGAATCTATTTGTCAGAGTTAAGAGCTCGGAGATTGGCATTATCTCCTTATCAGACAATGCACCTGTTGTGCTGGATCTAGAAATAGGGGACCTCAAATCTAAGTCTTTTTCTTGGAGAATGAATCCAAGCTTGTATGGGGATGACAAATTTCACAAATATCTGCAAGAAGCATGGATTGGATATTTGAAACACAATGACACCCCTGAGATTTCCCCTACTTTAGAATTAGGTCCAGTGAGATCTTGCGGTTGACAAAACTTCTCCAAGCGGCGCAAGCCAAGCATAAATTGGATCTTGCAAAAGAAAGCAAACAGCAAGAACTTCACATTAAAAACATGCTAAACAGTCTATTGCACCAGCATGCTGTCAAGTCTATGTTTTTTTCAATATAAGCTTTATGGCAACAGGGCAAGCAAGATAATGGCAAACTTAGTGAAAATAATTCAAGTTATTACCAACATAAAGGATGCTCAAGGGAGAGTCCATTGTGATTCTGATCAAATAGCAAGGTGTTTCATGCAGTATTATGAAACAATATACAGTACCCAAAAGCTGGATATGGAGAAGCGAGATCTATTCTTACAGAATTTTTGTTGGCCACAAATCAAGGACAGGAAAAGAGATTAGCTGAATCAAACTATTTCAGATTTAGAAGTATATCAGGTCATATGAGTCTAAAATTGGGGAAAGTGGCTGGCTTGGATGACAGAATACTACAAAATCCTCTTTCAACGTTGGCTAAATTTTATAATGACTTATTGAAAATAGCAGCAAAGCCCCTAGTAATGTACAGGTCAGATATAGTGGTGTTGCCAAAGAAAGGGAAAAATACTCAAGAAACTAGATCCTATCCTCCCATTTCTCTAATACATGTTGACCTGAAAATTTTGGCTGTTATATTAACCAATAAAATTAATACCATCGTGATGAAGTTGAAACATTTGGACCAGACTGGATTTGTGAAAGGGAAGCATGGTATGAAAAATGTCAGAAGGCTCATAGCTGCATTGAGTCAGGGCACCAATAAAGAAGCTATGATTCGTAGCTTGGATGCTGAGAAAGTTTTCGATTCCATCTCCTGGGTTCTTGATAAGTATGGCTTCCAGGGAGAGATGGTGAAATGGCTCATGCAATTTTATCACAATCCCACGGCATGCCTCCTTATAAATGGGAGTACAATGAGCAGATTTAATTTGGGAAGGGGATTGAATCAAGACTGCCCTTTGTCGCCACTATTATTTTTATTAGTTATTAGTTTATTAGCGAGAATCCTAACCAATACCAACCGCCGTGCTCACATTACCCCCATCCTTCGAAACCTGCATTGGCTCCCAATAAAATATAGAATTCTATATAAAGCTCTCACGATAATCCACAAATCTATTCACCAACAGCTCACACTAGACCTTCAGAACCCTCTCCAACACCACTCGTCCGAAAGACCCATCAGAGAAGCTTATAAAGGGACCCTTCAAGTCCCACCTTCAAAATACACCCGTCTAAAAACCACCAAAGAACGTTCCTTCTCCACAGCAGGCCCAGTCCTCTGGAACAGACTTCCGACTGACCTAAGACTGGAACCTTGCCTTCATACCTTTCGAAAACAACTGAAGACGTGGCTTTTCCTCCAAGCCTTCCCCTAGTCAAAATGCCACTTCGAACTCAGCCTAAGGAATGAGATAATTACCAATCTCATAACCAGTTATATATTATTTATTTGTTGCTTATTTCCGCTCTACCTTTCTTCCTGGCTACTCTAGCCCCCAAGTTCAATGCCCCTGTTTTATGTAACTTTGCTTGATTCAGCCTTCTTGTTCTTGGTTACACTTGTTTATCCCCTAAGTTCCATGTAAACCGGCCTGATGTGAATTCTATTCGTGAAGTCCGGTATAGAAATATATATTAAATAAATAAATAAATAAATTAGTTGTTGAGCCCTTGACAATTAAGCTAAGATCTTTGCAGATTTATGAGGGCATACAAATAGGTAGGCTTCATCTAAAGATTTCCTTATTTGTGGATGATATATTATTGATTATAGGGAATTCTAAGCAGAGTGTAGGGGAAATCCAGACCTTGTTTGAGTGTTTTCGCTCTTTTTCAGGGCTGAAGATAAAGTTAGCTAAATTAAAAGCAGTATCTTTAGAGGACATCTTGAGCAAAGATTGGTCAGGATCCTTCCCTTTCAAATGGACATCAGATAAGATAAAATATCTGGGGGGGGGGGGGCTGAATTCTCAAAAAAAGAGACAGATTTTTATTTGTTAAATATTGACAAGACACTTAAAAATGTTCAAGGGCAGTTGAATATGTGGAAGGATTTATCAGTATCCTTCATGGGACATTGTGCACTCTTAAAAATGATTATTCTCCCAAAAATACTACACAGACTTTACATGCTTCTGTGCTGGTTCAGGAGGAAAGATGTTTTGACCATAACGTCTATATTTGTTGTATTCATTTGGTGTGGAAAAAGAGCTAAAATTAGTTTTGAAAAACTCTTACACACAAAGGAGGGGGGAGGATGTAATCTTCCAATCTTCCAAATGTACAATTCTATAATGGGGCCTGTCAAATAAATTAAATACTTTAATTTATTTATTTAAATAAATTATTTATTTAAATAAATAATTATTTATTTAATTATAAATAAATAAATTATAAATAAATAAATTATAAATAAATAATTATTTATAAATAAATAAATATTTATTTAAATAAATTAAATAAATTAAATACATCAGGGAATACTACAAAGAGTCTCTCCAAATTCCAAAACCTTCCAACATAAATCCTTGAGTCTCAGAGCCTTCTCTTCAGCAGGTCCAGCTCTCTGGAACTCTATCCCACCAGACTTAAGACAGGAGCCATGCTCTCTAACATTTAGGAAAAGACTAAAAACTTGGCTTTTCAAAAAAGCATTTCCAAGCCCTGAATAAAACCTTCACGCAACAGCACAACTGGATCTAAATTCTGTGTTATATTTATTCATATTCTGTGTCATACTTAGCCTTCTAGATACATATGTTCCATCTCACAGTGATATACCGCCACATTTATTCGCATAGTCTTATTTACTCATCTTGTTACTCTTTTACATTAATTGGCTGAAATGTAAATATTGCTCTGTTCCTTTATCTCCCCTCTTCCAGTTCCAAGTTAATTTTCCCTGTTTTTTGTAACTTTCTCACATCCTTTTCTGATTCCCTGTATTTAAAGTTCAAGGTTTTTATTGAGAATATTGTTTATTACGCTACGTTATGCCTTTCACACTTTGTTAATTGTAAACCGGGTTGATGTGATGCCTGTCATGAAACTCGGTATAACAAAAACAATAAATAAATAAATAAATAAATAAATAAATAAATGAGGTTTGTAGGGGATTGGGTATCAGGGAGCTATAAGTTTTGTGGAAAAAGGTCTATTGGACAATATGGTCTCACCTTGGCCCCCTCTGTTTTTATTACATGGAAGTGAGAGGAAGAAGAGGAAGAAGGCCAGGCAAACTGTTTTGCTGTCTACCTATATAGATGCTTGGAAATGGCTGAAAACGTGGTGATGGGGGTGGGGTGAGGGGGAGGAGTGTACAGTCACTTCTTACACCCTTTACGGGTAATAGATATTTTGTCCCAGGTATTGAGCACAGATACATTTTTCAAAAGTGAGAAAGGGAGTATTATACATTTACATGATATGGAAAGTAAAGTGATGTAGTCTTTCCACCAACCTCAGATAGCACTTGACCTGTCAAAGACTCATTTATTTGCCTCTCTGCAAGCACGTCACTATGCCAGTTCTATGCATTGGAAACCTGAGGAAATCTCCACTATTGTCCAAGAGAAAAATCCCATAACCCAATGGCATACACTGTGTAAGCAAAAATAGACTGAGGCCTGGCTAGATTTTCCGGCATCTTTTTGGAGTTCTACTCTCCAGGTATCTTTTTCAAAAGCAACTATTTAGAGATGTTGTGCTCTGCTACATCGTATTCCTCCTGCGCGAAATGGCATATCAATTACTCCATCATTTTTGTATTGATAATGTGAAACGGTTTCAGATGAAACTGACTAATATGCCTTTATGCGAGCGATACCAGTGGGAAAAGGGTTCACTATTAGATACATTATTACAGTGCCCGTTCAAGAGTCCTTTTTGGGATGCGCTTTCTTCTCTGTTTCACTGCACGGGGAGAATGTTGAAAATGAATGGAGAGACGGTGCTTCTATTGACTTTTATTGATAAAAATTAAGGTTTGGCTGGAAGAGAAGGATTTTTACTCCGGGTGGTGTTAGTGGCTTGCAGATAAGAACATAAGAAATTATCATGCTGGGCCAGACCAAGGGTCCATCAAGCCAAAAGAAAATTATTCCTCACCTGCTAATTTTCGTTCCTGTAGTACCAAGGATCAGTCCAGACAGTGGGTTATGTCCCCCGTCGAGCAGATGGAGTCAGAACAAAAACTTCTGGGGGAGGTATTATATAAGCCCACCTTCCTTGTCTCAATCCTCAGTAAATAGACTAACAAAGCCATGAAAACAAGAGAAGAGACGGAGGGATCAAGTAAATAAACACACACAATGTTACAATCCTGCCCGTGAGGAGCGCGGGCAGGCTCTTACCCCCGCGCGGCCACCCGGGCCGCTGACGCCGCCGCCGCCGCCACGGCGGTCCCTCACTGCAGTCCAGACTCCTCCCCGGCTGCCTTCTGCTTCAGGCAGCGGGCCCGATCACCCGCGAGCCTTCCCTCGCGGTCAGGACCCCCGCTGCTGTTCCGGAGTTCCCCAGCGTGTTACCGACAATCCCGGGGTCCTCAGCCGGCAGGGAAGGCGTCCCTGCCGGTGCCTGTATGGCTGCCCGGGTCCTTGGCCGGCAGAGAGGCCGTCCCTGCCGGAACCTGCAGCTTCTGCAGCCGGCCTTACCTTTCCTGCTCCCCTGCTTCAGTCATCGTGGCCGGGAGCCGTCCTAGCAGCCTGCCATCTCTCCAGCTTCAGGGCAGGGCTGCCCCGACGTTCGTCTGCTTCTCCATGGATCCTCCACGTGGCTGGGAACGCCACCAACATTCCAGCACTCATCTCTCCAGCTTCCTAGGGCGCGAGCGTGCGCCTCTCGTCTGTTCTTCAAGGGCCAGCCAGGTGTGGCCCCTGCTGGCTCCTCCCTGGGCGTTGTCCACCTCAGCTCTACAAAGGGATTCAGAGTCCAGTCTGTCTTTGCCTTCGCAAGGAGTTGGTCACGCCTGAGATCCTCGTTCCAGGAGCTGCCTTGTGTTCCAGCCTTCTGCAAGGTCCAGTGTTCCATGTTTTCCGTTGAAGCTCTTGTCCAGTTGTTCCAGTCCTGATGTCTTCAGTTGTTCCAGTCCTGATGTTCGCCGGTTCCTGTTCCTGCCTTGAGGTCTGATTCTTGTCCGGTATCCATGATCCAGTCCAGATGTTACAAGCCTTGTACCTTGATCCTGAAACTCGCCTGAAAGCTAAGTACCTTGCCTTGAACCTCCTGAAAGCTAGCACCTTGATCTTGTGTTCTCCAATGTCCTGGTACCTCGCGGCAAGCCACGCCGTGGTCCGTGACCAACCCTCGGGGCAGGCTGGTTAGGGCCATCAGTGATGCAAGCCATGTACCTCGTTTCTAAGCCTGAGAAGTCCTTGTTCCTGACCCTGTCTCCTGCCTTGGCTGCCGGTGTGCAGCAATCCAGCTTCTTCCCTGTTGCCTTGATGTCGGTGCCAGATCCAGTTCCTGATCCAGTCCCATATGTTCTGCCCTTCGTCTTGTCTGGCTCCTGAGCCTTCTGGCCTGTTGGGCCCTGGAATGGCCAACAGGTGGGATTCGTCCCTGCGCTTTGGAGCTTCCCTTCCTGCCAGCCGACGGGGCTTCGGATGTCAGTATCCCAGCATCGGAGTTCGCTTCGCCTGGTTCTCTCCTGCATTTTCCCGTTCTCAGCGGGGTCCGTGACCTGCCCTCCAAGGCAGTGTTGGGGACGCGTGGGACAGGGTGGCCCTTGACTCAGTCCCAGGAGTGGTCTGAGCAGGGTGCCCTGAGGGACTGTGCTCATGTAGACTCAGTCCTTGTTCCTGAGTCTACATCTGCACCTTCAGTATCTCGCTTCAGAACCTACCTCTGCATCTACAATACCTCCCTTCTGAACCCACCTCAGCATCTTCAGTACCTCGCCCTTGAATCTACCTCTACACCTTCAGTACCTTGCTCCTGAATCTACGTCAGCACGCCCAGTATCTTGTCTCTGAGTCTTCGTCTGCACTTCCAGTATCTTGCTTCTGAGTCTACGTCAGCACGTCCAGTACCTTGCTTCTGAGTCTACGTCTGCACTCCCAGTACCTTGCTTCTGAGTCTACGTCTGCACTCCCAGTACACTGCTTCTGAGTCTACGTCTGCACTTCCAGTACCCTGTTCCTGAGTCTCGTCTGAATCTATGTTCCAGTCTTCGCTGTCCTGGCCTCTGTCCGGCCTGCCGCTTCGTGCCGTACCCTGCGGCAGGTCCGAAAGGGCTGGGAACGGTCGGAGGACTGTTCACAAGACCAACATTGCGTTGTTGGGTCTTCCGAAGCGTGCAGGTCCGGAGGAGGGCCTGTCGCCTGGTCATCACTCCAGTCTTGCTTCCGTCCTACCCATGCTCAGGCATGCCACGCCTCCCGCGGCCCTCTTCGGAATCCTCTGGGGTCGAGCCGCAGCCCAAGGACACACACCGCTCTCAGGAAGTGGGATCGCTCTCCGAGCGCTCCGCAACACACAAGGCAATCTTAAGCCAAAAACTGTAACTGCACTAGAAACACCAACTGGAACTTGTGAACAGAACTGTAAGAAAAGACTCCCTAGGTCCCCAGGGAGTTCAGAGATGAGTATGAGATAAAAGTCAAGCAGAGGCTTCCCAAATAAATCCCCCAAGAAATAGGGAGGGCGTCTGGACTGACCCTTGGTACTACAGGAATAAAAATTAGCAGGTGAGGAATAATTTTCTTTTCCCTGTACGTACCCCAGGATCAGTCCAGACGGTGGGATGTACCAAAGTGTCCCTATTATGGGTGGGTCGTAGACAGCCCTGCTCTGATGACCCTGTCCCCAAAGGAACCGAAAGATGGTGCTCCGACATCCAGATGATAGTGTCTCGTGAAGGTATGGAGCGATTTCCAAGTGGTCGCCCTGCAGATCTCCTGCAAGGAGACCGAATGACTCTCCACCCAAGACGTAGCTTGAGAACGAAGAGAGTGAGCCTTGAGTCCCAGTGGCGGATTCCGTCCCGCACCAATGTACGCAGTGACAATCGCTTCCTTCAGCCAATGGGCGATGGTCGGTTTGGAGGCCATACATCCTTTCTTAGGTCCCGACTAAAGGATGAACAGGTGATCCGAAAGACGGAACTCATTGGTGACCTCCAGGTAATGCATCAAGTTGCCGTGGCGAAGAAAAGCGCCCAAGGCCGCAACTTGAACTCGTATAGAGTTATAAGCTAGGCCCTTATCCAGGCCAGCCTGCAAGAATGAGAGAATATGTGCCACAGATGCGTGGGTTGGCTGGATGGTATGTGACATGCACCATGCCTCGAAGACCTTCCACACACGAACATAGGCAATGGAAGTGGACGTCTTACGTGTTCGCATCAGAATCGATATCACAGCCTCCGAATACCCACAACGTCTCAACTTGCACCTCTCAAAAGCCAAGCCGCAAGACAGAAGCAATCTGCCTCCTCGAAAAATATTGGTCCTTGCCGGAGTAGGTGTGGGAAATGACTGAGGCGTATGGGGCCCTCCTACACCAGGTTGAGTAGATATGCGAACCACGGCCTTCGAGTCCACTCTGGTGCCACCAGGATTACCGGCCCCTGGTGACCTCTGAATTATCTTGCCCACCAGGAGCCACGGAGGGAAGACATATAAGAGAATCTGCCGAGGCCACAGTAACACCAGTGCATCGACTCCCTCCTGAAGAAGCGAGGGGCCTTTGCATTGCCAGCTGTGGCCATGAGATCCATGTGAGGGAGCCCCCAATGTTGAACTATCAGGCGCATTGCTTCCTCTGAGAGTTCCCATTCTCCGGGGTCTAAATTTTGTCGGCTTAGGAAGTCCGCCTGAACGTTGTCCACTCCTGCAATGTGTGAGGCCACAAGGCGGAGTAAGTGGAGTTCCACCCATTGCAACAGCTTGTCTGCTTCCGGTGAGACATGATGACTCCTCGTGCCTCCTTGGCGATTTATGTATGCCACCATGGTCGCGTTGTCCAAGAGTATCCTGACTGCCCGATGGCGAACCAGGAGAAGTAAATCCTTCAATGCTAAGCGGACCGCTCTGGTCTCCAAGCGGTTTATCGGCCATCTCGCTTGATCCTTCGTCCACAGGCCCTGTGTTGATCTTGACTGACATACTGCCCCCCAGCCGGAGAGGCTGGCGTCCATGGTAACCACAACCCAGTCCGGAATCTCCAGGGATACGCCAGAGCCAAGTGGCGAGGGTCCAGACACCAGAGGAGGCTGACTTCTGCTGTCTGCGGGATCAGAAGGACAGCCTGAAAATCCAGCGATACCGGTTTCCAGCGGGACAGTAGATCCTTCTGGAGAGGACGCAAATGTGCAAAAGCCCACAGAACCAGATCGATAGTGGAGGCCATGGTTCCCAGGACCTGTAAGTAATCCCAAGCTGTGGGTGAAGAGAGCGCAGAAAAACGATGAATCTGATCGCGCAGTGCTTGGGCCCGCTCCAGCCTCAGGAACACTTTGCCCTCCTTTGTGTCGAAGCGCACTCCCAGGAAATTCAACGACTGGGATGGAACGAGGCTGCTCTTGGAATAGTTGATGATCCACCCCAGGGATTGGAGCAGTTGTACCACTCTGTCGACCGCCCGATAACCCTGGGTTAGAGATTTCGCCCGTATGAGCCAGTCGTCCAAGTAGAGGTGGACTAGGATTCCTTCCCTGTGTAGGGCTGCCGCCACTACCACCATGACCTTCGTGAAGACGCGTGGGGCTGTTTCCAAACCAAAAGGAAGGGCTTGGAATTGAAAATGTTGCCCTAGTATCTTGAAGCGAAGGAAGCGTTGATGTGCCCGGTGGATCGGAATGTAAAGGTACGCTTCCGTGAGATCCAACGAGGCCAGGAATTCTCCTTGGTGCACTTCTGCCAGGACCGAGCAGAGAGTCTCCATCCGGAACCGTGGAACCCTGAGGGATTTGTTGACTGTCTTGAGGTCCAGGATAGGTCGGAAGGTGCCTTCCTTTTTGGGCACCACAAAATAGATGGAATAGTGGCCCTGGCCCAAATCGGCGGCGGGAACCAGGACTATTGCCCCAGCGAAAGGAGCCAGTCGAGAGTCTGACGAACAACCCTTTGCTTGTGAAGGGGCCCGCATGGAGAGAAGAGGAACCTGTCCCTAGGGACGTGTACAAAATCCAAGGCATAGCCATGTTTTAGAATATCCAAGACCCACTGATCCGACGTGATTTGGACCCACTCCTCGTAGAAAAGTGCAATCCGGCCCCCTATCCTGGGGAACGTCGCGTGGGTTGGCCTGGCATCATTGAGCTGGTTTTGAGGAAGCACTATGCCCCGGCCCTTCCTTGCCGGGCCTGCACCCTCAAAAGGACCAGGTCTAGGTATGCGAGCGGGAGGACGGTGTCCGGGAAGTCTGTTGCCTCGTATTACGAAACCTATGCTGTGTGCGAAACCGGTTTCTGGAGGAACTGAAGGATCTTGCGGAACGAGGACGATCCTCCAGGAGTCTATATACTGCATTCTCGCCGAGGGACTTGATGATCTGGTCCAGGTCTCCCCGAAAAGAAACTTGCCTTTGAACGGAAGCGATCCCAGACGAGTCTTCGAGGAGGCATCCGCCGACCAGTTACGAAGCCACAGGAGGCGACGGGCCGAGACCGCAGCCACCATCGACCGGGCAAGGACCCAGAGAAGATCATATAGAGCATCCACTCCGTATGTGATCGCAGCCTCCAACCTGTCCACCTGTTGGGCCTCCGCTGCAGGCAGATCCTGGGAGGTGAGAAGCTGTTGCACCCAGTGAAGACCTGCCTTTTGTGCCAGTGAGCTGCAGATGGCCGCACGGACCCCCAGCGCTGATACCTCAAAAACTCTCTTGAGGTAAACCTCCAAATTTCTGTCCTGGATATCCTTCAGCGCCGTGCCGCCTGTGACTGGAATGGTGGTACGCTTAGTGATAGCCGAGACTGTGGAGTCCACAGCCGGAACCTTGAGCAGCTCGAAAAACTCCTCCGGGAAAGGATAGACCTTTTCCATCGCTCTGCTGACCTTTAAGGTGGCCTCAGGGGAATCCCACTCTCTGGAGATTAACTGTAAGAACGTGGGATGAGTAGGGAAGGCCCTAGCCGGCGGTCACAGACCCGCCAGGAGAGGATCCCCTTTCTTCGCCTTGGGGTCAGGCCCCGATGGTTCCGGTGGGGCATCAATGTCCATTTCCTGCAGAATATGCGGGATTATGTCGTCCAGCTTGTCCGGGTGAAAGATGCAGAGAACCCGAGGGTCGTCGCCTTCCATCTGGGCCCCCAAGACGGGGTCGTCCCCGGACGGATCTGTAAGCGGATCACTCCCCGGGGTCGAGGGATTCCCCCGAGGTGACCCGGGGGGGTTCCGGGCTGGCCCTAGCAATCTTCTGTCCATCTGTATACTGCCCTGGGAGGGGGGTCCCCCCCTGGAGTGGGGCCGTGCGCACCAACTTGGGAGGTGGGGGTCCCGGGATGCCATCCATAGGCTGAGCCATTCTCTGCAGAAAGGCATTGTGCATTAGAACCATGAATTCCGGCGAAAACGCTGGGACCCCCTGGGGGGGGGGCAAGCTGGGGCCTCCGTTGTCTGAGATCGTGGCTCCGACTCCAAAAACGGAGCCAAAACAGGTGGCAGCACTGATATCGGGGCCTCTGTGTCCTTCTCCTGAAAGCCGGTGTCCTCGGCGTCTGAAAACAAGATGGCCGCCGTTCCCGCACTCAGCAGGAACAGGGCTTGCCGCTGCTTAGAAGCGCGGTCCTGTCTGTGGGCTCCAGTGGAGTCCCCCTGCTGCAAGCAGCCCTCCCCACCGGGGAGGAAGCTCGTACACAGCCCCTCCCGCGAAAGCCGGCCCCCGAGTCGGCCGCATGCCGTGCATCCCGCCGATTGCGGCATGCTATGACCAAGGGGGAGGGGCGAAAAGCGCGGGCTAGACTCTTCGGCGCCTGAGGGCAAACTTGCGAGCACGGACCGCCCTGAATGCCCCACCGACCCGGACAGAAAAGGGCCGCTGGGGAATCGGACATCTCGGCGGATAGCGGCCCTGGGGAATGGCACGTTGCGGGGCCGCGGGTCGGCAATCAACTGGGGAGGGGGAGAGGTTAGAGCCTCTAACTTGCACCCCGGCGGTCAGGCGCAAGGAGAAAGGCAAACCTGTACCAAAGGAGAAAATTTTTTTTTAACATATATTTATTATGAAACAATGCAAACCAATATAACATAACTATACCAAATTACATATACTTAGGTGCATACATACAACTGTTATTTAGTACATAAATTGGCTGCTCACTGGTTCTGTATGAATACCATGTTGTAGTCCGTATTTTATGTTTTTATTGCCCCTCCCACCCGAGGATCTGTACTTCCATTAATCACCTCTCCCACTTCTATATCGTAAAATCATGGAATGGTCCCAGTCCTGACGCAGTCCTGCATGGAGGGTGTCAGAGTATTCCAGTATTTATTCCAAATCCTGTGGCAGGTTGCTTTTGCGTCTGGAGATTTACAATTCGCAGTCAGGTAGTCGAAATGCAAAAGCTTATAGAGCCTGGTCTGCCACTGTTCCACTCGTGGCCTTTCTGCCGAAATCCATTCAGCCAGTATGGGTTGGAGCGCCACTAGCAATGCTTTCCTCAGGAACATTCGGTCCCAATCTGGCAGCCTGACCAAAGTGCCTGGAAAGAAACGAAGCAAACACACTTCCGGCATTTGAGGCACTGCATGTAGTAAAATTGTGCTCAAGGCTTTTGTTACCTGCTCCCAATACCGCTGTATCTTATCGCAGTGCCACAAGCTGTGCATCAATGTCCCTGGGTCTTGAGTACATTTCAAACATATGGCCGTGGTACTTAGCTTAGCCATATACAGTCTGGTGCGGGACATATACATGCAGCGCATTACCTTATATCCTGTCTCACGCAATCGAACGTTTTCTGTAGTTTGCAAACAATCCAGCCAGATCTGTGCGACATCTTTTGTGGCCAAACAAATCCCAGCCTGGTCCGCCCATTTCTTCTGTATTTCCAACAAAGTCTCTTCCTGTCGTAAGTTTCTTAATGCACTTGAAAAGTCAGAGCAGGATTTCAGATTTTTATCCATTGGCCGAAAAAAGTCCGTTAATATCTTATCCTGTGGTCCCCTTCCCAACGCTTTGTGCATGGTATTCATATAATGTCTAGCTTGCAGATAAGCATAGAAATCTTTTGAGTCTATACCAAATGTGTCTTGTACATCTCTGAAGCTCCGCACAGAGCCCGCTCCCTCATCCCATAGCTGTTCCATTTTAGTCAATCCTTTTTGTTCCCATGTTCGGAAAACCGGACTGGACATCCCTATTTCAAACAAGGGATTACCTCTGAAGGTTAGATACTGTAAGGTCTGCCCTGGATAGCCCAGCTGTTCTTTACATAAAAATTTCCAAGCTTTTCTACATTCTTGTAAAAGCAGTTTACGCTTGTAAGATGACGGAACTCTGGCTGCCTCAACTTGGAGCAGGTTTTCCGGGCGATACGGATAAGTCCACTCCCTGATAAACTCATATGGAGTGTAGAAACTAGTGCCCTGTAACCAGTCCTGCATAGGTCGTAACAAGCAGGCCAAATTGTACTCTCTCCAATTTGGGCATGATAGCCCCCCTTGTGCATAAGGGCACATCAGAGACCGCAATGACACTCGCGCCCGACGCCCACCCCAAATGTAATTTCGTATTACCCGATTGATTTGTTGTATCTCCCGCTTGGACAACCAGAATGGTAGCTGCTGTAATACGTAAAGCCAGCGTGGAAGCTCCATCATCTTTAACAAGCTAACTTTTCCCATTATAGATAAAGGGAGCGAGGCCCAGATCTTCAATCTGCTTTCCATTTTCTCTAGTAATGGTCGAACATTTGCCTCTCTAAGTGGTCCCACTTCCCTGGTTATTTGAAGACCCAGGTACCGCATGGATTGTTGGACCCAGCGTAAAGGAAATATCCCCGTCCACCCTGCTCTGACCCCTTCTCCAATATCCATGGCCTCAGATTTCTCTTCATTTATCTTTAGCCCAGCGAATGTGCCAAATACCTTCTGATGAGTCAGTACCCTTGGGAGCGAAAGTTGTGGTCTAGTTAAGAATACTAAAACGTCGTCCGCAAAGGCAGAGACCTTAAATTCCTGTGCTCGCAACCAAAACCCAGTAATAGCTGGATCTTCTTCAATTTTCCGTAACAAAGGGTCAATGGTCAGGATATATAGTAATGGGGACAAGGGACATCTCTGTCTCGTACCCCTATGCAGTTGAAAATCTTCTGACACATGGCCATTGGCTATAATTGCCGATTTCGGGGAATTATATAACATTTCAGTGCTGCGTACTATGTCTCCCTGAATCCCATACCTGCCCAGGACCGAAAAAAGATAAGGCCAGGACACCCTGTCGAATGCCTTTTCAGAATCGAATCCTACTACTAGAGCAGGAATTCCGTGATTTTTACACTCCTCCAAGGCTATGAGCAGCTTAGTGACATTTGTACTAACCGCCCTTCCCCTCACAAAGCCCACTTGATTTGTTGTAATTAAGGAGGGGAAAACGAGGCTTAGTCTATCCGCCATGATTTTGGCAAATATTTTTGTTTCAAAATTCAGCAGAGATATCGGTCTATAGGACGACGTGAATGCCGGATCTTTTCCCGACTTCTCTAAAACTGTTATATAGGCTCTGGTGAAGTCCACAGGAAACTGCTGTCTCTGTTGTGCTTCCTTAAAAAATTGCAATAGATCCGGGGCTACTTGATATAACAGTGTCTTATAATACTCCGCACTAAAGCCATCAGGCCCTGGCGCCTTGCCTCTCTTACTCGTTTTAATCGCTCCAATTACTTCTACCAAACTTAACGGCTTATTTAACTGTTCCAACTGGTCCGGCCTAATACATGGCAATTTGATGTCCTTAAAAAAATCTGCCTCCTGTGCCATGCCCCCAGTTCTGTCATCAGTGTATAGCTGTACATAGAAGTCTCGGAATGCGGCACAGATGTCTGTGTTGTTAGTAATGGGGACTCCCTGCTTGTCTCTCAGTTTAGTTATGTAGGACTTCCCCCTCGCTAGTTTGACCATATTGGCTAGCAACCGACCTGCTTTGTTTCCATATCGAAACAGTTTATGCTCTCCAAATAAAATCGCTTGCTGCGCTTTCTTATGCAGCCAATCATTTAAGGAATGTAAAAGGGCCTGATATTCTTCTCTTGCCTGTCTAGTGTTAGATATAGCCATTCGTGATTTAGCGATCTTAAGTTGAGATTCCAATCTTTTTATGTGATTATGCATATTTTTAGAGCGAGCTATCTGGTAAGCCAAAATCTCCCCTCTCATAACCGCTTTTCCCGCTTCCCAATACAAGACCGGATCTGTCTTATGTTGCTGGTTATGTGATTCGTACTCTCTCCATTTTTCTTTCAGAAATTCCTGAAATTTTTGATTTTCTGCTAAGTGGCCTGGAAACTTCCACATCCCAGAGCCAGGAGGAGCCCCCGTGCTTTTTATGTCTATCCAAATTATGGCATGGTCAGAGATCTCAATAGGGCCGATAACCGCCTTACTGATCTTGGGGAAGCTATCCTCTGCCACTAGGATGTAGTCAATCCGTGACATTGTGGCATGCGCTCGCGATACATGAGTATAATCATGTTCGGTTGGATGGAGAGTTCTCCAGATATCCATCAAATTCAATTCTGCGCATAGGAAGTCAATTCCCTTTGTCTTTTTTCCCGTTTTTGTTGTCCCCGGTCCGGTTCTGTCCATCAGTGGATCTCTTACACAGTTTAAGTCTCCCAACAAGATAAGCATCCCCCTGGCCGAGAAAAGTAATTGGGCCACAATATTTTGGAAGAAAGAATGAGAGTACGAGTTTGGGCCATACACTATACAAAAAGTATATTCCTTTCCTTTAATTTTCCCCACTACTATCAGATATCGGCCTTCTTCATCTTGGATTTGGTGGGTCACCTCTAATGTTAGGTTTTTGTGAATTAGTAACGCCACTCCCGCCTTTCTGTGTACTGCCGGAGAGTATAGGCATTGTCCCACCCAGCTTCGTTTCAATTTTTGACTTTCTTCTGCTGTCAAATGTGTTTCTTGCAGGCATGCAACTCCGATTTTTTTTCCGTTGTAAAGCACTAAGAATTTTTTGCCTCTTTATTGGCGAGCTAATGGCACCCACATTCCATGACCCGCATCGAATAGTCGTCATGTTTTGAATACACAGATGTGCCATGGGCAGAACTGTACTTTGATGACATTACCTCGAGGCCCCCCAGCCTGAGCCCCCAGGTCACCTGGACTGTCTGATTGAGTGTCATGTAAGCCACCTATATCCCTCAATGCATGGCCGGTCGGTGTACCAGATCCCCCTTGCCCCCCCCCGCCCCTTCCCAAAGTCGCCATGTGCTTCCGACTCTTCCCCTTCCCTGGATTAGTTAACCCCCTGAAATCGTTCCACCCCTGTTTCCTTACCAAAGGAGAATTAAACATAAACTTACCCCCTAACAGCAAGAATCAGAAAGACAGATGGTAAGAATACAGGACCAGGCCTGTCAGCAAGCACCCGGGGGAAGAGTCAAAGCAGTGACTCTCCCAGGCTCAAAGCTAACCCGTTTACCTTGCAACAAAACTTTTTTTTTTTAAACTTGATCCCTCAACAAAAAAGAGGCAGAATAAAAGCCTAGAGAACACTAAGCTACTGTGCTGGGGAACTGATGGTCCCCTGCTCCCATCTGCTGGAGTCAGAAAGATACTGAGGATTGAGACAAGGGAGGTGGGAGGTGGGCTTATATAGCACCTCCCCTAGAAGTTTTTGTTCTGACTCCATCTGCTGGACGGGGGACATAACCCACCGTCTGGACTGATCCTGGTATGTACAGGGAACATCCTGTTTCCTACAGAGGCCAAACCAGGTCACAAGAACCTGTCTCATGTCTCATGTGCAGTTGGATAGAGTCATCGGTACCAGATTTCAAAGTATGGGAAAATATGATAGTAGAATACATGCAGATGGCCTGGATGGACACTAAAATAAACAACAGAAAGTGGCCACAGGACTATGTGCAGGTCTAAAAATTATTTTATACCAACCTGTCAATTCAGCTTCAATCTCATCTTAAAGTATTGGATTGCTCTACAGAATGGACAAATATAAGTCAGTCCTCAAAAACTTGTAAGTATCCTATTTTAAGAAATGACTCTACATTTTCAGGTGATATGATATATTGATTCTCCCTAGTGCTTATGTCAAGCATATAGATTTTAGTTAGTTTCCTGTTTCCCTACTGGTGACCGAGGGGGGGGGGGGGGGGGTTGGGAGGAATCTGTGGTTAAGTGTGTATGTATTTGGGTGTATGTGGGTGTGACTGCAAAAGAATGTATAGGGCTATGGGTCAGGATGTGGCATTACGGGAAGGCTAGTTTGGGATAGGATAATAATGGGAAGGGAAGAATGTAAGGGTTGGTTGGGGATTTTATTACAGAAAACCATGGGTCGATGGTACTATTTTCAATTCTATTTATATATATGTCCATTTTGTTGATGAATTAGGGATGTTTTGTATGTAATATGTATTTCAAATTCTTAAACTTTGGTCATCTTAAGTTTCTTGTTTATGGGGGAATAAAAATAATTATTATCAAAAGAAAAGTGTGTGCTCTCCTGCAAATAACAACTCTTCTGCAAGAACCAGCATCCAGCACTCACTGTGTTAACAAGTTTTAACTGTTAACTGGTAACTGTTCAGCCTGCCCAGAGAACAGCACTACAAGTTAGCAGAGGAAGAAACCAAGGAATGCTGGGAGATCATTTAAGGTACAAAAAGCACAATTTGTCTGGCTCTGTCTGTGTGTGCAGGGCGGAAGCTGCCAGGAGTTGGCACCAGAACTAGGAAGAGAGGAGTGCTTCTGGTAGCCCTGCAATCAGTTTTTCTCCTGAAGAACTAATTATCAAGAGGGAGAGACAGAAGTCTGTGCTCTGTGGAAATAGAGAGACAGCCAACTGTTCCTGCTTTATAGCCAAACTACATGTAAAATCTCAACAAGGAACAGAGGAGCCAGGATCTAATAGACTAATAGACTTCCTTTCCAGAGTTATCCAGGTCCAGGAGCATATGGCTGGATCACCCTCCTAAGAGACTAAGTTAAGTAATCTAAATTTTGCACAGAGAGTATCTTGGCAGAGGAGGGAGAGGGTTTATTTCCTTGCCTTTTGTAACAAGTTAGTGTCTCATTTTAACTGCTTCAGCCAAAGTCAAGCATAAATGCTTCCTAGCAGATACAGCCAAATGACATAGTGATGGGAAAGAAAAACTGTTGGACCGTGGAATTTCTGTAAGAGACTGAAACCAGGCCCACTTTCTGTTTAGTACCAAGTAAACCATTTGGGGAAGCTCCCCAGGAGGGGCTCCTAGTAGAGATCAACACCATGTGATAGCATTTTTGCAGAGGAGCTCACTGACTTTCTAGCTCAGAAGGCAAAAACCTTTTCAGAGTTAAAGGAAATGTTTGCTCCAGCAGAAACTGCTCCACAAGACCCTGCATCTCTTATACTGGTTGTAGGCAAAGAAATAGAGGCAGCGAGAAAACCCCAGAATGACCATAGCGTTTACAAATGATTGAGAACTTTTTCTGGTAAGATACCTATGCCTGGAGAGGAAGATAATTATGAAAATTGTATTGAGCAAGCCACCCGGATGATCCCTGAGTAGAAATTCTCTGCTTTGGAGAAGAGACGGCGACTAGGTAGTAGGATAGGGGCTCTGGGGCTCTGTTCTGGAGATTTACAGAGCAGTGAAAGTTGAGAATCCACTGGCCACAGCTGAGTGCCTGGAAGGCCTAGAGAGCACATTTGGCACTACTGAAAGTGGGTCAGACCTGAGTTTCTGGTTCAGTCAAAGAGACGGGGAAAATCTGAATTCTTGAGACGTCTGGAGGCTCTACTGCAGAAAGTGGTCAGAAAAGGGGGGATAGTACCCACTGAAAAAATATGACCTTTTTGGAGCAGTTAGTGCAAGGTGCACCCAGTCTGACAGGTTTTTCATATATTTGTGGCTATGGGAAAGGAAGGAAAAGCCCCTAAGCTTCCTGCAGTTGCTAAAAGAGATTAGACAGAAAGAGGAACAAGAGGCAGCCAGCCACACGTTGTTGGAGAACCAACTATCCAGGGAGTGGCCAGACAAGACCTCTGTTAAACTTACTGAGGCATCCTACCTGACAGAATCAGTTAACAAACCACAAATGGAAGTAACCTCATTGAAAGAACATTATGCCCCTGTCCCTTCTCAACCACAAGGGCTTCAGCTGGTTGCCCATATGACCAGTTCTGACAGGGGCGAAGAATAGTCCTGATTACTTCCTGACTTGTGGCAGGAGATAGCGGCTTTGAATGTGGCCTTGGGGCCTGTTTTGGGACTTACAAAGACTGCGCTGCCAACCCCTCCCTCAAGAGGCCATGGAAGAACCCTCAAGAATCCTACAGTGAGTCGATCTTATGGGCCAGAACGACTGGAGAAAGGATTCTGTTATCGGTGTGGCCAAGATGGCCACAAGGCTAAAGTCTGCAGAAACCCAGAAGATTTATTGCTGATGGTACAGAAATTAATCTGTTCCTCATCTACTCTGGGAAATTTCAGAGGGGCCCATGATGGTACTAGTTCCAACATACATCCTATAGACCCAAATTCAGAGGCTTCCCACCTACCAAAAAGGCTGTTTGGACCCAAGATGATTGTGACTGTGAAGGTGGAGGATCACCCTGAGAAAGCACTGTTAGGTCACAAATTACCATCATTTTTGACTACTGGTAAGAAGCTTATCTAAGATACTTAACTATATATCCCATATAGAGGTTGACTATCTGGGTAATGAGTGAGTCAAGCTACCCCTATTGAGGGTATGTAGTAGCGGATGTAGAATTCCAGTAAAATGCGTTGGCATTAGTATGTCAAAAGGCTAAAGGTCGAGACAATATTCCCTTCACCACTGGAACTAAAGGAAAATTGGTTCTTACCTGCTAATTGTCGTTCCTGTAGTACCATGGATCAACCCAGACTGCTGGGTTATGCCTCCCTTCCAGCAGATGGAGACAGAGAAAAACTTGAAGGACACCCCTGTAAGTAGGATGCGCCATCTCCAGCCCCCTCAGAATAAACAATATCAAAGCAGACTTAAAGTGGTAACAGGAATCCAAAAATTTAAATGGTTAAACCAAATTTAGAAGACTCAACTATGTACAAAATGTGAAATCTTCATCCTGCTATAGTATGACAGGAAAAAAACCGATAATCTGTCAAGCGGAATCAAAAAACTGGGCGGGCGTCTGGGCTGATCCATGGTACTACAGGAACAAAAATTAGCAGGTAAGAACCAATTTTCCTTTCCCTGTATGTACCCAGATCAGCCCAGACTTCTGGGATGTACCCAAGCCACCTTATATGGGGTGGGACCTAGAAAGCCCCACTCGAAGCACACCACTGCCAAAACTCTCCAAATCATGAGCCCGAACATCCAAATGGTAATGCCAAGCAAAAGTATGTAAAGATTTCCAGGTTGCCACCCTACAGATCTCCTGAGGGGAAATCAATTGACTTTCTGCCCAGGACGCTGCCTGAGAAAGGAGCAAATGAGCCTTAAGACCCTCTGGAACTGCTCACCCATGACATATGTATGCTGAAGCAACAGCATCCTTCAACCACCAGGCAATAGTAGCCTTGGAAGCTTTATGCCCTTTCCTGGGACCACTCCACAAGACAAAAAGGTGATCCAACAGGAGAAAATCATTAGTGACCTCCAAGTAACACATCAGCGCCCACCTAACATCCAAACACTTCAATTCACTAGCAAGTGGAGAATTCTGATCCAAATCCAGGAACGCAGGCAACTCAACGGACTGGTTCACGTGAACCGCTGATACAAACCTTAAGCAGAAAGGATGGCACAGTTCCAAGAGAAACGCCAAAATTGGAAAACCTAAGAAAAGGTTTGCGACAAGATAGGGCCTGAATTTCTGAAATTCTCCGAGCCAAGCAGATAGCTACCAAAAACACCGTTTTGAGCGTAAGGTCCTTCAGAGTGATGCACCTGAGCGGTTCAAAAGGAGGTTCACACAACGTCCTAAGAATCAAATTCAAGGATGGACAAACATCTCGACGTGGTGGATGCTAATGCTTAGCACCCCAAAGGAAACGAACCACATCCGGATGAGCCGCTATGGACGCACCATCCACCTTTCCACGTAAACATCCTAACGCCGCCACTGGAACCCGGAGAGAACTGAAAGCTAGCCCTTTTGCCAAACCCTCTTGCAAGAAGGCTAGAATGTGGACTATCGAGGCCCGCCTAGTGGAAACATTTGACCTACTACACCAAGAGTCAAAAAACTTCCAGACTCGGACATACATAAGAGAGGTGGAAGTTCTGCGAACCCGTAAAAGAGTGGAAATCACCGAATCTGGATACCCCTTCTTTCTCAACTGCCACCTCTCATAAGCCAAGCTGCTGACAAAAGCAATCCACCTGGTCGAAAAATACTGGACCCTGCTGCAGGAGATTTGGAAGATGATCCAGAAGGAGTGGCCCATCCACTGCAAGGTTGAGGAGATCCGCAAACCACAGCCTTCATGGCCATTCCGGAGCCACCAGCACCACCGCTCCCGGATGGGCTTCTGTCCTTCTCAAGACCTTGCCTACCAGAGGCCAAGGAGGGAATGCATAGAGCAGAATGTCGTGAGGCCATGGGAGGACAAGAGCGTCCACCCCTTCCGCTCCGTGCTCTCTTCTGCGACTGAAGAAGTGCGGCGCCTTGGCATTCCCTCGAGTCGCTAAGTAGATCCAAACGGGGAATCTCCCAGCAATGACATATCAATGTGAACGCTTCGTCAGACAGCTCCCATTCTCCGGGATCAATCTCTGACGGCTCAGAAAATCTGCCTGTACGTTGTCTACCCCGGCAATGTGTGAAGCCGCTATCCTGAGCAGATGCATTTCTGCCCAGGCCATGAGCTCATCCGCCTCCGCCGCTATGGAGCGGCTCTTTGTGCTTCCCTGCAGGTTGATATATGCTACCATCATTGCGTTGTCGGAGAGCACTCTCACTGATAGACAATGAACCAGAGGCAAGAACTTCTGCAGGGCCAAGCGGTCTGCCCTGGTCTCAAGACGATTGATGGACCATTGTGCTTCCTGCTGCGTCCATTGGCCTTGGGCTGCCTGAGATTGGCAAACTGTCCCCCAGCTGGAAAGACTGGTTGAGGGATCTCCAGATCCATCCCTCAGGACAAGTGTTCGTGGGTCAGCTACCAAGCTAGGCTGGGCCTGGCCAGTTTCTGGAGAGGTAAGAGAAATTGAAGAGCTTCCAACTTGGGGTCCCAACGTGAGAGCAAAGCCCTTTGCAATGGCCTCATATGAGCAAAAGCCCATGGGACCAACTCCAGAGTAGACGCCATAGAACCAAGAATCTGTAAATAGTCCCACGCCCTGGGAACTGGCAGGGACAAGAGACACCGAACTTGCGACATGAGTTTGGCTATCCGATCCTGCATCAGGAAGACTTTCCCAATCCGAGTATTGAATCTCGCCCCCCAAACTCTAGGACCTGGGCAGGGGACAACTGGGTCTTGTCCGCATTGATGATCCAACCTAGAGCGTGAAGTGTCTGCACCACCTTGGTGACCGCCACCTCACATAGTTCCTTTGACTTTGTTCAAATGAGCCAGTCGTCCAATTAGGGATGGACCAGGATCCCCTGGTGATGGACAGCCGCTGCCACGACCACCATCACCTTGGTAAATGTGCGCGGAGCAGTTGCCAGCCCAAACGGAAGTGCCTGAAACTGGTAATGCTTGCTGAGGACCATAAACCGGAGATACCACTGATGGTCCATCCAAATTGCAATGTGTAGGTACGCTTCCATCAAATTGAGGGATGCTAAAAACTCCCCAGCTCTGACGGAGATGATTATGGAACGTAGCGTCTCTATACAAAAACGGGGCACTCTGAGAACTCTGTTGACCTTCTTCAGATCTAAAATCGGATGGAAGGACCCTTCCTTCTTCGGAACCAGAAAATAAATGGAATACCTGCCGGTTCAAAGTTCATTCAGAGGAACTGGAACGACCGCCCCAAGGTCCAACAACCGGCGAAGCGTGAGAGACACCTGACACATTTTCTCCAAAGATCTGCAGGGCGACACCAGAAATAGGTCGCATAAGGGACGAGCAAAATCTAAGGCGTAGCCGTGTTCTATAATGTTTAGAACCCAATGGTCCGACATTATTTTGACCCACTCCTCATAAAACAAAGACAACTGTCCCCCAACGACTGGAACAGGGGTGTGGGCTGGCGCTATTTCATTGTGAGAACTTGACTCCCGTTGCCCCTGTGGCGCCGCCATCTTGGGTGGTTTATGGCCATGAAAGGAATGAGACCATGTCTGCGACCTGCCGGACGACTGTCTTTGGCCAAACGGAGCCAGCTTAGACTGGTGAAAATGGCGCTGCCCCCAAAAAACGCTACCGGGAAGGGCCGAAACCTCTGGAAGCTTTTGGCCTATCCTCCAGGAGCTTGTACACCTTATTGTCCCCCAAAGACTTAATGAGCTGCTCCAAATCATCTCCAAAAAGTAATTTTCCCTGAAATGGAAAAGCACCTAGCTGCGATTTGGAGGAAACATCATCTGACCAATTACGGAGCCATAAAAGCCTGCAGGCTGACACCGCAGAAACCATAGTATGCGAAGATGTACGAAGGAGATCGTACAAGGCATCCATCCCATACGCTACTGCTGCCTCCAAATGATCAGCCTGCTCCAACTCCTCCGGGGAGATCACCGACTCTCTCCGGGGAGAGAGTTGTTGTACCCACCGGAGACTCGCACCCTGCATTAAACTACTGCAAATGGCTGCTCAAACCCCCAGAGCCGACACTTCAAAGATACACTTGAGAAGCACCTCCAGTTCACGATCTTGAGGGTCCTTAAGGGCAGCTGCCCCAAACACAGGAATAGTCGTACACTTGGTGACTGCAGATATGGCCGCATCAACCTTGGGAACCTTAAGGAGGTCAAGAGAGTCATCCGGCAGCGGGTACAATTTCTCCATAGCTCTGCCTACATGAAGGCTAGCTTCCGGAGTATCCCACTCCCAAAACATTAGCTGGAGCAACATAGGATGAAAAGGAAAAGCCGGGGAGACGAAGACCAGACAGCACCGGATCCACCATGCCCTTATCCTGAGGCGTCGGCGTCTGACCAGCCGGTATGCCCAACTCCGCTAGGACATGTGGAATCATCAGCTCCAACTCATCTCTACGAAAGAGCCTAAGGACCTGAGGATCATCCCCTTCCACCGGGGCCACACGCTCAGAATCCTCATCCATGTCCGCCTGAAGCGGATCCGTCAGCGGCACCGCCCCCTGGTTCCCAGAACAGACCCTTCCCGGACCACCCTAATTCGGGAGACTGCAGATGTAGGGATAGATGTAGGGAGCGAAGGCCATGACAGATTTTGTCTCATTGATTAATTTTAATTTGTTTTGATCTTACTAGGCTTTAATAACATATACATCTAATGCTAATTTAAGAGGCTGTGCTTTGATGTCTAGAATTCACCCAGCTGGGGGAAGCTGCATACATCAGATGTCATTGATTTTAGAAATCATCCTATCCTATGCACAGAAGTCATCATGCACTTTTCATCATATGGACATTTATTTCATATGTGATAACTGATTGTCAATAACAAAATATGAAATGATACACCTAGTCAATATTTTAGTTATGTACTCATTTAAAAATGCCACTATTTAGATTTCAAGTTAATACCACAGTTTGAATTGAGGCAGTCTTTAGTAGCCTTACAGTTCCAGGATTTTGTTGCATTATCCAGTCCTAGACCTTATAATGAGTATATGCATTTACTTGATGAGTCAGTTAGATGATTATTTGATATGTTCTCTTTTACTTTTATTTATGAAAGCTAATCTGATCATAAGTAGACCTCAGGAGGATCCAGCCTAGGAACCTGCATGGGAGGAGAGGGCCCATCCCCAGACCGCCCCGGAGGGGGGCTCAGGATCTCCCATGTGTTGCGGTCCCGGGCCGTGCCCCGGTCCCTCCACCTACCTCGGGGGCGGCCCTGGCCGTTTCCAGGCTTTTTCGGGCCTGCAAACCCTCCAGCGCGTCTCTCCCTCCTCGGGAGAAATGCCAACGGTCCAGCACGGCTGGCCCCGCCCCCTGACGCACACGCGGGGAGGAGCTCCATTTAAAGGGGCCAGCGCGGGAAAACCTCAGTCCGGCTGTAGATGACAACAGACGCCCTCAGGGTATAAGTACCTGCAACTAGATCACTCCAGTGCCTTGCAACGAGGTTCCTCAGGTTTCCTGTTTGCTAGTTGCTGCGTTCTTCTGGATTGCTCTCCGTTCCTGACCCGGCTTGACTCCTGACTCGTTTTTCGTCTTCGTCCCTTGGCTCTGGTATCTGCTTCTGACCCCTGGTTCCGAGCCGGCTTCGTCCACGACTTCTCCTTCAGCCTCTGTCCCTGGCTTGGCTCGCTCTGACCTCTGGTTCCGACCTGGCTTCGTCCACGACTTCTCCTTCAGCCTCTGTCCCTGGCTTGGCTCGCTCTGACCTCTGGCTCCTACCCGGCTCCGTCCACGACTCCGTCTTCTGCCTCATCCCTGGCTTGGTTCCTCCTCCGACTCCCGGCTTCCGACTCGGCTTCCTTCCTGGTCTTCGCTGGCCCAGAAGATTCGCCTAAGTCCCAGCGGCTGGGCCCCTACGGACGCCTCCTGGGGGGGCTCCAGCTTCCAGGGTGCATCTCCAAAAGTCCCAGCGGCCGGACTCCTACGGGCTTCTCCTGGGGGAGTACCGGCTTCCAGGGTGAAGATTCTTCAGTTACCGGGGCCCAACGTCATCCGTCCTCTCAGCCTTGCTGAGTCCTTGGTCGCATAGGACTCCACCTCGTCCCAGTGCCGAAGCCTTCCCTGAGTCCTCCAAGGTGCCTCCCGGTTGGGACGCTTGCTGTGGTCCTCCACAGTGCACCATCCTCTGTCCCAACTGGCCCAAGGGTCCACAACCATAACAGTTTGCAAGGCCATGGACCCGGCGGACCTTGCAGACTTGAAGGCCATTCCAGGTATAGCCCAGAGGCTACAACAACAGCAAGCGTGCCTTGATACCCTGACGGCAACGGTACAAGCCTTAGCCGACCGCGTCGGTGGAGCCAAGGCTGCCAGTTCCAGGTATAGCCCAGAGGCTACAACAACAGCAAGCGTGCCTCGATACCCTGACGGCAATGGTACAAGCCTTAGCCGACCACGTCGGTGGAGCCACGGCTGCCAGTTCCACGGCACCCGGAGCTGGGGTTCCTCCTGCAGCTTCAGTTCCGAACCAGATGCCGGCACCTTCCCGGTTTTCAGGAGACGCGAGGCTCTGCCGAGGATTCCTGAATCAGTGCTATATTCGGTTCAACCTTCTCCCACTTCAGTTTCCAACCAACCGGGTCAAGACCAGTTTTATTATTTCCCTACTGGATGGGAAACCTTTGGCCTGGGCCTCCAACCTTCTGGAGCGCTAGTATCCCCACCTGAACAATCTGGTCCACTTTGTTTCTGCGTTTAGGCAGGTCTTTGATGAGGCCGCTCGCAAACCCACTGCTGCCTCCGAGTTGCTCCAGCTGCGGCAGGGCAACAGGCCCCTAGCGGAACATGCCATGGACTTTCAGACCCTCGCTGCTGAGTTAAACTGGGGAAGTGACAGTTTACACGGTATCTTCCTGGAGAGTCTCTCCCCGAGATTGCAAGATGAGTTGGCGGCCCGAGATCTCCCTGATGATCTGAACGATCTTATTGACCTGGCAGGCCGGGTGGACCGCCGCATCCAGCGTCGCTTCCGAGAGAGGAGGGTGGTTCATAGGCCTGCTACCTCTGGGTCCGCTCCTTCCCACCTTGGGAGTTCCCCGCCTGCCTCTTCTGGGACCCAAGATGTTGAACCCATGCAGGTGGGTCGAGAACCCCTCTCCCAAGAGGAAAGAAGGAGACGCCGCTCGCTGGGTCTTTGCCTGTACTGCGATGGAAGAGGCCACTTCCTTGCTCGTTGTAGCGAGCGCCCGGGAAACGCTTGGACCTAGGGACAGCGGGGGAGCTAACCCTAGGTCACGCCGCTACCGACTCCCCATGCTTCGTTCCAGTAACTCTGCTTCTCCCGGACGGAGTGTTTGAAACACAAGCCCTGATCGACTCAGGGGCCGGGGAAAACTTCATCCTCCAGGAACTAGTTCATCAACTCCGAATTGGGGTGCAACCCCAAAGACCTCTGCTTCGCATATCCTCCATCCAGGGGAGACTCCCTCCTGGCACCATTGCCACGTGTACCCAGCCGCTCATCCTACGTACGGGCGTTTTGCATCAAGAGGAGATTTCCTTTCTCATTCTAGAGAAATCCATGCACCCGATCATCCTGGGGCTGCCCTGGCTTCGGAGACATTCACCTGTCATCGCCTGGGACTCCCTCCAGTTGGCGTCCTGGGGTCTGCCTGCTTCAGCACCTGCCTGAAGGGAATACCTTGCGTTCGGTACCACTCCTGACGACTCCTTTGGCACTACCTCCCCAGTATCAGGAGTTCCATGACGTTTTCTCCAAGGAGAGAGCCGAAATTCTTCCGGAACATCGTCCGTTTGATTGTGCGATCAACCTGCTGCCTGGTACCACACCACCGCGGGGTCGGTTCTATCCACTGTCTCTTCCCGAGACCCAAGCTAGGTCCGCATACATCCGGGAGAACCTGGGGCGAGGGTTCATTCGGCCATCCAAGTCCCCGGCAGGAGCAGGTTTCTTCTTCGTCGCTAAGAAGGATGGGTCACTTCGCCCCTGCATAGATTACCATGGCTTGAACAGCATTACTCGGCGAGACCGATACCCCCTGCCGCTGATACCGGAGCTCCTAGACAGGTTGCAGGGGGCTAAGATCTTTACTAAATTGGATCTCCGAGGAGCATACAACCTGGTGAGGATTCGTCCCGGTGATGAATGGAAGACCGCTTTCAATACTAGGGATGGCCATTATGAGTACTTGGTTATGCCCTTTGGCCTTTGCAATGCCCCGGCGGTCTTCCAAAGCCTCATGAATGAGGTCCTCAGAGACATGCTACACTCTTCGGTCATAGTCTACCTTGATGATGTCCTTATATTCTCCAAGGATCTGGAGACGCACCGCCAAGATGTCCGACAAGTACTGCTAAAGCTCCGAGAGAACAAACTTTATGCTAAGTTGGAAAAGTGCATTTTTGAACGGGATTCGTTACCCTTCTTAGGGTATATAGTGTCCTCCACTGGCTTTTTGATGGACCCCAAAAAGGTTGCTGCAATCAGAGACTGGCCACAACCTCAGGGGGTGAAGGCACTTCAACAATTCCTGGGGTTTGTCAATTTTTATCGGCAGTTCATTCCCCACTACTCTCAGATGGTGGCTCCTCTGACAGCCCTCACGAGGAAGGGGGCCGATGCTAAGAATTGGCCAACAACGGCCATACGGGCCTTCCGCGTCTTGAAAGAGGCATTCCTCCAGGATACCTGCCTGCGTCACCCAGACCCCCAACGTCAGTTCATCGTAGTGGTGGATGCCTCGGATATAGCCATGGGGGCAGTTCTAAGCCAGTCGTCTGCCAGAGACAAGCTCCTGCCATGTTCCTTCTACTCTCGCAAATTCACACCGGCGGAGAGGAACTATGGCATTGGCGATAAGGAGCTATTGGCTATTAAGCTAGCTTTCGACGAGTGGCGCCAATGGCTGGAGGAGGCCCTGCACCCGATTATCATCTACACTGATCACAAGAACCTCGAGTACTTGTGCCGGGCTCAGCGCCTTAATCCCTGGCAGGCACGTTGGGCACTCTTCTTTAGCTGTTTCCACTTTTTCCTCCGATATCGACTGGCAGAGAAGAACATATGGGCGGATGCGCTCTCCCATACATCAGAGCCTGAAGATGCACCTAACCCGCCTCAATACATCCTGGATCCAGCCAAGGTATTGCTAGCGGCTTCTGAAGTGGCTCCGGCGGGTAAGACGGTGGTACCTACTCGTTCTCGTAAAAAGGTTCTAGCCTGGGCTCACGATTCTCTGACCGCCGGACATCCAGGGATCGCCAGGACTCTGGAACTCCTGACTGAGTTCTATTGGTGGCCACGAGTCAAGGATGACATACACCAGTATGTCCAGTCATGTCCTACCTGTGCTCGACAGAAGTCTCTCCATGGACGCCCCTGGGGGCTTCTACAGCCACTGCCCACTCCCGCGGAGCCCTGGACTCACATGTCCACCGACTTTATTGTGGATCTACCAGTTTCCGATGGGAAGACTGTGATCTGGGTCACGGTCGACCGCTTTTCAAAGATGGCCCACTTTGTGCCTCTCGCCAAGCTACCTTCAGTGCCAGAATTGGCTAACTTCTTTATACAACATGTCTTCCGTTTACATGGCCTGCGTTCGCACATTAACTCTGACTACGGGCCGCAGTTTACGGCAAAGTATTGGAGGGCCCTCTGCAAGAAGTTCGGAGTGCGCCTGGGTCTCACTACTACCTTTCACCCTCAAGCCAACGGCCAGGCCGAGCGGACTAACCGAACACTGAAGGCCTTCCTCCGAGCGTTCGTTGGAGATCGACAGGATGACTGGGTCACCCTTTTACCATGGGCTGAGTTTTATTATAACCGCCACAAGCACTCCGCTACAGACCAGTCCCTGTTTCAGCTCGTCTACGGAAAGAGCCCCAGGCCTCCATTGCCTTTGCCTCTGACTGTCTCCTCACCGGCGGTTCAGCTTACTGCCCAGCGGTTGCGTGCTCTGTGGATATCTACCCAGGAAAAGCTTCAAACTGCCTCTGCCAAGGCTAAGAAGTACGCTGATCGGCCAGCCTCGCTGATCAACCAGCCCCGGTCCTCCTTCCAGGGAGTAAAGTCTGGTTGAGCACCAGGAATATTCATCTACGGGTCCCTTCTATGCCCCTGGCTCCCAAGTATATTGGTCCATTTCCCATAGCGGAACGAGTTGGGGCGGTATCCTACCGCCTGCGATTACCTTCCACTCTACGGATTCACGACGTGTTCCACGTGTCTTTGCTTAAGCCTGTGGTGCTCTCCTCCTTTCATGATAAAACTCCGGAACCCACCACTGCCGAAGCTGAGACCGATGGCATCTATACGGTGAAGGAAGTTCTGGACGTACGATTCCACCATCGTCGGTGGGAATACCTCCTCTCGTGGGAGGGCTACGGTCCGGAGGAAAACTCCTGGGAGCCTTCTTCCCATATCTTGGATAAAGACCTCCTTTGCCAGTTCCATCTAGATCACCCAAGTAAACCCCGGCCTCCTGGGAGGGGGCGTAGGAGAGGGGGTACTGTTGCGGTCCCGGGCCGTGCCCCGGTCCCTCCACCTACCTCGGGGGTGGCCCGGGCCGTTTCCAGGCTTCCTCGGGCCTGCAGGCCCTCCAGCGCATCTCTCCCTCCCCGGGAGAGATGCCAACGGTCTGGCTCGGCTGGCCCCGCCCCCTGACACACGCGCACGGGGAGGAGCTCCATTTAAAGGGGCCAGCGTGGGAAAACCTCAGTCCGGCTGTAGATGACGTCAGACGCCCTCAGGGTATAAGTACCCTGCAGCTAGATCACTCCAGTGCCTTGCAACGAGGTTCCTCAGGTTTCCTGTTTGCTAGTTGCTGCGTTCTTCTGGATTGCTCTCCGTTCCTGACCCGGCTTGACTCCTGACTCGTTTTTCGTCTTCGTCCCTTGGCTCTGGTATCTGCTTCTGACCTCTGGTTCCGAGCCGGCTTCGTCCACGACTTCTCCTTCAGCCTCTGTCCCTGGCTTGGCTCGCTCTGACCTCTGGTTCCGACCCGACTTCGTCCATGACTTCTCCTTCAGCCTCTGTCCCTGGCTTAGCTCGCTCTGACCTCTGGCTCCGACCCGGCTCCGTCCACGACTCCGTTTTCTGCCTCATCCCTGGCTTGGTTCCTCCTCCGACTCCCAGCTTCCCACTCGGCTTCCTTCCTGGTCTTCGCTGGCCCAGAAGATTCGCCTAAGTCCCAGCGGCCGGGCCCCTACGGGCGCCTCCTGGGGGGGCTCCGGCTTCCAGGGTGAATCTCCAAAAATCCCAGCAGCCGGACTCCTACGGGCTTCTCCTGGGGGAGTACCGGCTTCCAGGGTGAAGACTTTTCAGTCACCGGGGCCCAACGTTGTCCGTCCTCTCAGCCTTGCCGAGTCCTTGGTCGCATAGGACTCCACCTCGTCCCAGTGCCGAAGCCTTCCCTGAGTCCTCCAAGCTGCCTCCCGGTTGGGACGCTTGCTGTGGTCCTCCACAGTGCACCATCCTCTGTCCCAACGGCCCAAGGGTCCACAACCGTAACACCATGGGCATAAGGCTAACTAAATAAGCCTTAAGTAATAGTAAAATAAAATCAGCCAAAAAACGATGCTGGCCCTTTAAATTTTCCCGAGGGAGGGTGCCCAAAGGAGCATGGAAAGCAGGAAATAAATCATGGGGAGACCTGGGGCAAAAATCATGCGGAAATATCTGAGGAGGGAGATACCCTCCCCCTGCTGAGCTATCTGCATCAGCATCTAAAGCTGCTAAAATGTCCGCTGTTCCCGCATTTCGTGGGAGCGGGGCAGGCTGAATACCACAAGGCAGCATTGGGGCGCCCGGACCACAGGACCGATGTGCCTGTTTCCCCCTGCCGCCAGCTACCCCCACTGATGGGCCCTCACCCCCAGGAAGACACTGGGAGTAGAGGCTATCTCTGGAGAGCCGAGCTGCCGGCTGCAAAAATAAACCCCAGAGCCCGGGAGGCCGAATAAGAGCCACACAGCTGCAAAAAACAACGCATTCCGAGTCTATTTTTTTTTTTATTTGCGTTGGCCTCACCAGAGCACAACCCGCGGTTGTCTCTGGGCCAGAGGGGAGGGACCAGCCCACTGGTAAATCCCCCCCAGGCATTCACCGGCTGATGCTCCTGGTACACTGGAATGAAGGACAAAGCACATGGCAGGCCTAGCACCGAGGATAAATGAAGAAATGACTCTGTTCCTTGGGAGGCCCTGCTCTTTTTTTTTTTTTAAACTTTGTTTCAGCCAAACAAATTTAAAGGACTGTCACTGCAACTCTCTCTTTTTTTTTTTCTTGTTTAGAATCAATTAGCCTGGACTGCAGGTTCTGCCTCCTTCATCTGCTGGAGACAGAGAAATACTGAGGGGGCTGCAGGTGGCGCATCCTACTTACAGGGGTGACCTTCAAGTTTTTCTCTGTCTCCATCTGCTGGAGGAGAGGCATAAACCAGCAGTCTGGGCTGATCCGGGTATGGACAGGGAACACGAGTTTGTTCCAGTGGCTGGCTAAGAATTGTCAAGAGCTGGCAGGGCCTCACTGTGCCAATGTGTAATCATCCACCTGTTGTGCCTAGCAGCCTACCACCAGGGAACACTATCAAACCCCCTAATTATTGAAAAGCATTTAGGTCCTGTTTGGAGTGATTTTCCACAACCACTTTTTATCTCCTGAGGCTACCCTGTCTCTTAACTGCCACCTAGAGCTTCCCCCAGAGACAAAGACGTAAATTATAATGATGCAAGGCTCCCCAAATACTCTGCTGCCTGGAGGACTGCTGGTTCAATGAGTGGTTATACCCACACTAAGTTTGAAGGGTGATCAGCTGCAGCTATTCAAGCATGGCACTGTGTTTTCCACCCATGAGGTGATGCATATAGGGAAAAATAACCCATGCTATATTTACACAATGTTAGGTTCCAAGTAGGTGCTACAACCCAAGAAAGAGATCTAGGCGTCATAGTGGATAACACATTGAAATTGTCGGTTCAGTGTGCTGCAGCAGTCAAAAAAGCAAACAGAATGTTGGTAATTATTAGAAAGGGAATGGTGAATAAAACGGAAAATGTCATAATGCCTCTATATCGCTCCATGGTGAGACCGCACCTTGAATACTGTATATAATTTTGGTCGCCGCATCTCAAAAAAGATATAATTGCGATGGAGAAGGTACAGAGAAGGGCTGCCAAAATGATAAGGGGAATGGAACAGCTCCCCTATGAGGAAAGACTAAAGAGGTTAGGACTTTTCAGCTTGGAGAAGAGACGACTGAGGGGGGATGTAACAGAGGTGTTTAAAATCATGAGAGGTCTAGAATGGGTAGATGTGAATCGGTTATTTACTCTTTCGGATAACAGAAAGACTAGGGTGCACTCCATGAAGTTAGTATGTGGCACATTTAAAACTAATCGGAGAAAGTTCTTTTTTACTCAATGCACAATTAAACTCTGGAATTTGTTGCCAGAGGATGTGGTTAGTGCAGTTAGTATAGCTGTGTTTAAAAAAGGATTGGATAAGTTCTTGGAGGAGAAGTCCATTACATGCTATTAAGTTGACTTAGAAAATAGCCACTGCTATTACTAGCAATGGTAACATGGAATAGACTTAGTTTTTGGGTACTTGCCAGGTTCTTATGGCCTGGATTGGCCACTGTTGGAAACAGGATGCTGGGCTTGATGGACCCTTGGTCTGACCCAGTATGGCATGTTCTTATGTTCTTATGATGTGGGATTGGCCAAAGGAGTAGAGCATCCTATACCCCTGCACAACATCCGTCCTTTCTATGAAAGTTCACAGCCCAAGGTGACATTGAGGATGTCCGAAAGCATCTACAGGACCTGTTGGCTGCTAGAATAATACAGGAATCAAGAAGCCCTTATGCCTCCCCCATAGTGGTGGCTAGGAAGAAAAATGTGGCAGTTCAGATGTGCATAGACTACCAGACATTGAACAAGAGAACTATTCTAGACCAGTACACTCTGCTAAGGATAGATCATGTATTAGCTTGTCTGACACGAAGCAAATGGTTCTGTGTTAAATCTAAGAAGTGGGTATTAACAGATCCCCATGAAAGAAAGTAATAAAGGAAAAAAAATGCCTTCATCTGTCCCCTGAGATTCTAACAGTTTGAACGGACGCTCCAAGGAGTTACAGGAGTTCTCAGTATGTTCCAGTGACTTATGGAAAAAACTGTGGGAATTTTGTGAATTTTTTATGAATTTTCTGGAACTGCTGGTGTACCTAGATGACCTCATTGTCTTTGGACAATGAGGTCATCTAGGTACACCAGCATGAGAAGGCATGAGACCAAGCTACTGAAGACCCTGTAATGGTTGGAAGCTCAGGGGCTCAAACTGTCCCTGGACAAGTGTCAGTTCTGCCTACCTCAGGTGAAATATGTGGGGCATATTGTTTTGGAGAAGGGCATAACTACTGACCCTCAGTCAAACTTGCAAGACTGGAAATAACTCGTAGAAGATCTTTTTTGGTAGCTGGGCCTATCCTGTGGAACTCTTTGCCTGATTCTTTACGTCTCCTACCTTCATCTCAACAATTTAAGAAAGCATTAAAAACTCACCTATTCCAGAAAGCATTTAACTCCTTGATCAGCACCCAACCTTAACCTAAGTTTTTCTCTTCCCTATTAATCAGCTGACACCCATCCATCTTTAACTACTCTCCTCTCATATTACATATTTAGAAGGCACTATGTTTAGCATTCTTGTATCTTTGTTTATTTTATGTTTTTTGAACTATGTTTTATATTACAAGCCTTCCCAGATCCTAACTAAATGATAGCAATTTTATAAGAGATAGTAATTTATTCAAGAAACTTCACAGTATAATGTATATAATGTAAACAAGGTAATCCTTACAGTTCTACTCTCTTATTCTTATCTCTCCTCCAAGTTTAAGACCCTTGTTGTAATGTAACTTTTGATCTCCTTGCACTTGTTTATGTTCTGTTCTTTGTTCTCACCCCTTGTTACATGTAAACCGGCATGATGTGGTTTCTAACCATGAATGCCGGTATAGAAAAAACGCAAATAAATAAATAAATAAATTACTGTATTTGTTTTTACTGTTAAATTTTTAAGTTTTTATCTCTAGATTATGTATGTTTTATTTTTGTTAACCGTTTTGATTAATCTCCCAATTGTAAAAGCAGTATACAAACATTTTTAAATAAATAAATAAATAAGATTGCAGCAGTAGCTACTGGTTGAGGCCTACCGATTTGAAGGCCCTGAAATCCTTTTCAGGATTCTGGGACTAAAACAGGAGATTTATTCAGAACTATTCCGCAATAAAATGAGCCTTGAGAGATCTCACAAGGGTTATCCCCCAGAAAGAAAAGATAAGACCAGGGTCTCTGCCTCAGGAGTGAAGTATTTCAAGCCCTCTGAATCTTTCGGTGCCAGTTGGTCCTCAGAATGCGAAGAGGTTTTCAAGGAAATTATTTATTGTCTAACGCATGCCCCTGTGTTAGCATTTGCAGACATCAATCTGCTGTATATCTGCACATGATGTTAGCCGGAGGGGTTGGGCACATAACTATACCAAGATCACTCCACTTGCATGTGGCCTATTGACTTTGTTAGTAGGAAGCTGACTGAATCTGAGAAAAAGTACACAGTGCATTAGCTTAAATTCTTAGCATTAAAATGGGCTATAGTGGACAAATTCCATGATTGCTTATACGGTGCCAAGTTCATTGTGTGCAGAGACAATAATGCATTGATCTATGTACTCACCACTGCTAAGTTCAATGCAACAGGGCTGGCTGCTTTAGCCACATAAGACTTTGTCTTAAAATATCATCCTGGTAAGGCCAACATAGATGCTGATACTTTGTCACAAAGGGTCTACAGTAAGGAAGACTCAGACCAATGGATACAGGTACAAGAGGATGGCATAAAAGCCTGGAGTCAAACCCCAGATGAGGTAGAAGCAATAGTTTTGCTTGTCGCATCTGTCACTACCTTGTCGGTTGCCTATACCAGAGTTGCCAGTCTGAAGGGGGAAGGGTTACCCTCTTTACGGAAAGCTGATCTTCAACAGGCTCAGAAATGTGTCCCTGGCCTTGGGCTTGTCTGGAGAGCTAAGAAATACTGCAGGCCAGCTACGTCTGTGGTGTCACAGCATCCAGATTTTCCCCTATTGCTGAGAGTGGGATTGCATAGTGATGACCAATGACCTGCTGTATAAAATCACTCAAGACCCTGCATCTAAAGTAAAGAAACACCTAATATTGCCTCAGAAGTTCAGGAGGTGTGTACTGAGAGCTTGCATGATGATAATGGACACATATGGATAGATCATACTACTAAGTTAGTAAGGGCCAGATTCTATTGGCCCCGGCAATCAGCAATGTGAAAGCAAATGTAAAGACCTGTGGAAAGTGCATTATGCAGAAGACCCTGCCTATTAGAGCTGCCCCCTTGACTAACAGCAAGGGCCCCTTGATCTGGTTTGCATTGATTTCCAGTGCTTAGAAAATGACAGACGCAATATTGGTAACATCCTAGTAGTTATTGATCACTTCACTAGGTATGCTCAGCCATTCCCCACCAAAGAACAGCATGCATCTACTAGGGATGTGAATCGTTTTTTGACGATTTAAAATATCGTCCGATATATTTTAAATCGTCAAAAATCGTTAGAGGCGATATTTAATAGGAATTCCCCCGATTTATCGTCAAAAATCGTAAATCGGGGGAAGGGGGAGGGCGGGAAAACCGGCACACTAAAACAACCCTAAAACCCACACCGACCCTTTAAAATAAATCCCCCACCCTCCCGAACCCCCCCAAAATGCATTAAATTACCTGGGATCCAGAGGGGGTGTCCCGGTGTGATCTTTTACTCTCGGGCCTCCGGTGCGTTGTAGAAATGGCGCCGGTGCTACCTTTGCCCTGTCATATGACAGGGCAAAGGTAGCGCCGGCGCCATTTTGTTTTTTGTTTTTTGTCCCCCGACGTCAGGAGCGTAGGAGATCGCTCCCGGACCCCCGCTGGACCCCCAGGGACTTTTGGCCAGGGTCGGGGTGGGTTTTAGGGTTGTTTTAGTGTGCCTGTTTTCCCGCCCTCCCCCGATTTACGATTTACACGATATTTAAAAAAACAAAACCGCGACGATCCGATTCCCCCCCCCCCCCCCCAGCCGAAATCGATCGTTAAGACGATCGATCACACGATTCACATCTCTAGCATCTACTGTGGCCAAAATACATTGGGAGAAATATTTTGTCCATTATGGATTTCCTAATTGTAACCACTCAGATCAAGGTTGAGACTTTGAGAGTCGACTGATTAAAGAAATGTGTCAGGTTTGTGATATCAAGAAATCACATTCCACTCCTTATCACCCTCAAGGTGAACCCCAGCCTGAGCGACTCAATTGAACCCTGTTAAATATGCTAGGTACTCTACATCCCCAACAGAAACATCAATGGAGCAAGTATATTGCTTAATAGCTTTTCTAATAGCTTCTATTTATTTATTTATTTATTTTCGATGCTGACGCTCATGGCAATATTTATTTATTTAGATATTGAGCACTAGAAGGAGCAATTGAACCTGGCTTACCAGGCAGCCTCAGAAGCAGAAGGAAGGCATTTCTTATATGATGCCAATTTATGTATTTATTTATTTGTTTGTTTTTATATACCGACATTCAACATGTGTTATCACATTGGTTTACATGGAACGAGTTAAGTTACATTATAACAGGGTGTTGAACTGGGAGAACGTAACAGGGGGAGAGTAAATTAACAGGCTAGTAAAGGATAACTTTATCTCTTATGATCGTTTAGGTTCATAAGGCTTAACATTCTGCGATACTGGGTTCGATTCTGGGTGGGGAGGCAGGGGATGGGAGGCAGGGGACGGGAGGGAGGGGATGGGTGGGGGCATTTTGAGGTGAAATTGGTTGGTGAGGGGGGGAAGGGGGTGTGAGGGGTGTGGGGGGAAGGGGGAGGGAAAGGTGGGGGTAGGGGGGATGGGAGAGAGTCAGACGAGTGTGGTGGTCCTCAGAATGTCACGAAGGCTTTTTGGAAGAGCCATGTTTTTAGTTTCTTTTTGAAGGTTTATGTCGTTGGTTCAAGTCTTAGGTCTGTGGGGAGGGGGTTCCATAGGGAGGGTCCGGCTATGGAGAGACCATGTTTTCTGGTTCAGTTGTGGTGGGCTAGTTTTGGGGAGGGGGTGGTGAGAAGACCGGTGTTTGTGGAATGTAGATTTCTTTGTTGGCGTTTGGAATTGTAGTACGACTTTCATCCATTCTGTTTTGTTATTGCATAGTGCTTTGTGGATGAGGGATAAGGTTTTGTATTGTATCTTGTAAGGGATCGGGAGCCAGTGTAGCTCTTTGAGAATTGGGGTGATGTGATCCGATCTTTTCCTGCTGGTAAGAGATCTTGCTGCGGCGTTCTGTAGGAGTTGAAGTGTTTTGAGGGTGGAAGCTGGCAGGCCTAGGAGTATGGCGTTGCAGTAGTCTAGTTTGAGAACAGGAGAGCTTGTAGTGCTGTTCTGTAGTCTTGGGGGTGTAGGAGGGGTTTGATTTTCTTAGGACTTGGAGTTTGAAGAATCCTTCTTTTATTGTGGTGTTTATGTGCTTCTTGAGGTTTAGTTCGCTGTCTAGCATGATTCCTAGATCTCTTGCGGTGAGGATAACTTCTTTATTTGTTATGCAGGTGTTGAGTTGGGGGTCAGGTGTGGTTGAGGATTTGTTGCATATGTAGAGAATTTCGGTTTTGTTGTGGTTGAGGGTGAGAGCCATTTGTGTTAGTAGTTGCTGGATTGCTTTGAGGTGGGTGCCCCAGAGTTTTAGGGTATTTGTGATGGTGTCTCGCATGGGGAGGAGGATTTGGACGTCGTCGGCATATATGTAGTATGATAGACCAAGTCCGGATAGGAGTTTGCATAGAGGTAGGAAGTAGATATTGAAGAGTGTGGATGATAGTGAGGATCCTTGGGGGATGCCATGGGGGAGAGGTATTTGTTTGGATTCTGAGTTGTTCTGACTTTTTATGATCTGTTGGAGAGGTAAGATTTGAACCAGCTGATTGTAGTGTCGCATAGTCCAATTTCTTTTAATCTGTTCAGGAGGATGCTGTAGTTGATGGTATCGAAGGCTGCTGATATATCAAGGAATATGTGAATGTATTTTTGGTCGTTGTCTAGGCCTTTGTTAAGAATCATGAACTGAGTGATGAGGAAAGCTTTAGGTATCCCAGGAAAGCATAAGTTGGCCAATCGGTGGCACAAAGAACCATACCTCCTTTTCTCCAAGTTACCAAACCTACCTGTCTACCGAGTGAGTATGGCCAAAAAGTGGTCAAGGCCCTGAAAGAACATTATACTGGAATCACCTGCTTCCCCTAGGGCAGATGGTGCAATTGCCCTCACTTGATACTACTCACTCATCTGTGCCCCAACCACAGAGACTCCACGATTGAGGGGCTGACAGGGTAGCGCACCTGTGAGTACAAAGGTTCCCCCAGACTAATTAGTAGAACCATCAGATAATGAGGACTTTCAGTCAGAGATGGGATATTCTGCTGCATTCTCATGAAAGAAGAGTTCTGATCCTATTGAGCTGGTGAGGATTTTCACCCAAAACTGCCAGGGGCACCATGCTCTCAGACAGGCATGGGTTCCACCAACCCCCTCTTGCACCAATTCAAGCATTCCTTCTATAACCTCATTGCTGCCTATGCCTGAATTGGTTAGAGTGATCCCTGATGAGCCAGGTGAACATCCAGTATAGGACCCCCAATCCCCTGACTGAGCTAATGATTGGGGAGGGTGGGGTTTCGAGCAGTGCAAAAACACATGGATATGCAGAACCCAGTGGGGCATCCCAGGTAGTGCAACTTGCTATAGCAATTGTATGGAGGATGATTCCCAGGTGGAAAATGGTAGGGGAGAGGAAGAATCATTAGAAGAAAGGGTGATTAAGCCAGTACTGAAGCTCACTTATGATGTGTTGGAAGTACCCTCAGTAATTCCTCAGTCAACAGCCTTCCAGGGGGAAGTGGCTAGTAGAAAAAGAACCCTATGTTTGAACTGATTTGATAAAATGAAATTTGTTAATGTTGCTATTTCTTTAGTTAGTGATAAAATAGTATTAGATGGAGGTTGTTTTTAGTCCATTTCCTTTTCAGAGATATGAGGACATGCTCCCCATTAAAGTGGGGAGGCAGTGTAGCAGGCTACTATGGACAAGGTCCCTGTCCCCGCAAGCTTGTCAAGTGTTGGAACCTTACAGTATGGACCAAGCTGTGTCTGTTTCTGAGAGATGTGGTTTAGACCTGTCAAGAAGAGGTTTTCAGCCTGTGCTGGCTCAGTAAGAAACACCCGGGTTTCCCTCTTCCAGACAGTTAACTTTTCTTCCCAATCAGTCTTCAAGCAAAGATCTTTTAAGTTTGAAATTATTTATTGTACAGATAATTTTCCATTATTTACAATTGTTGCTTCCAAACGTATATATACCCCACGCAGAGATCTTTGTAGCTGGAGATAGGCAGGAGAAGGGAGATGGAGTTTCTTGGGATTCAGGGTGAGAGGACAAAGGGTTCTGAAGCTGATTAATCTTTAGAATTAAAGTGATAAGAAGAAATGTAAAAAAGCTAATTGTATTACAGAGGTCACAGGCACTTCTAGCTTTGAAGCAGCATGGCTTAGACTGACTAACAGTCTTGGAGAGTGATTACAGGAAGCATCCCCACAAGCTGGGGCTAGAGGGCGAGAACCAATGGTAGCAAGCCTAGGATCCATGTGACATAGGGGGGAGCATGAAGGGCAGTCCCTTGAGCAAATAAGGCACTTAAGAAGACTCAAGTTAGATTGAGAGGGCATACAAGCTCTTCCCAGAGAGAGAAGGCAAAGGGGGAGGGAACATCTCTTAAGGGCAAAGTTCCCCTTAAAGGCAAGGCTCACAGGCTTTTATCATGGGTTACAAAGTAAGGACTGCACTAGACACAGTTAAACTGCAATGCATATACAGATGCCAACATGTACCCACTGCTGGGAACAGAACACTCCCCATCTGGTATCGCAAGATACCACTATATCAGAACTTAAATCAATATGCAACAATGCAAAGTCCATTGTAACTGGATCTTTCGATGTTCGAGAGAGTTCCCAATCATCTCAGTCGTCCAGGCGATAGGCGGTGTCTTCTTCATAGGGTTTCACCAAGCTGAAATGAAAGACAGACAACACAAAGAGAGAAAGAGTCTTTGGTGTGGACAACGGTCCACAAAGTTCAAGTTTCTTCATGCGGCATGAGGAGTACCACCTCATTGTTGGGCCTGTAGAAGATCTTGGATCGCGACTTGCTTCGATGCTGGAGAGTCAGCAAGTACTCTTTCTTCCAACGGATCCAGAGGGAGTTGGCAAGCTGTTGGACTTGTTTCCTTCGCCGCCTGTAAAGCTCCCTGCCGTCAAATTTCCGCATGATGCAGGAATGTTCATAGTCACAGATGTTCATAGTCACAGATGCGGTGTTAACTCTTCCTACGTAGTCGGTTCCACAGTCGGAGTGGGTCTGGGTGGCCGAACCCCAGAGTTGAGCATATACATGGAACCTTCTTGTCTGGTTGTAGATGTAGCTCAGTACTACCTTGCTGTCCATGTGAAGATGGACGGCATAAATTCGAATGTCCGTTTCAGCTGTCGTTAACTCCACTGTTTCCACTGCTAGCACCACTCCACACAATTCTAGACGTGGTACGGTGTGGTTAGGCTGTGGTGCTAGCTTGGCCTTGCCGAAGATGAAGTCCTCACGCCCTGTTCCTTCTGCGTTTGTCGCTCTCAAAAAACCTACCGCAGCTATGGCCTTCACAGATGTGTCTGAGAAGATGCAGATCTCCTTGTGGCTGGCTGTATTGAGTTTTGTTGGAACGTGGGTGCATGGTATGTGGAACTGTTTGAGCGCTTTTAGGGGATTCTTCCACTTTTCCCATTCTGGCTTCCTTGCTTGAGGTAGTGGGGTGTCCCACACGGTAGCACTTGATGAAAGCTCTCTTAACAAGGCTCTTCCTTGTATCGTGGCTGGAGTCACAAACCCCAGTGGATCGTGCAGGCTCTTGACTGTGGACTGGATACTTTGGTGAGTGTGCGGTTTAGCTTGGGTTGAGACTTGGGACATGAAGGCGTCTCTCTTTGGGTCCTAATTTAACCCAAGACTTCGTTGAGGAGAAGGTGTGTCCACTCTCGGGTCCGAGTTCTCTGAGTCTTCAACATGACCATCTGAAGAAATTGCTCCCATTACTTCAGGATTGTCGGAGGCTATTTTGTGGAGTCTTAGATTTGCCTTTGCCAGCGTTGCCTCCTCTGCAGTAGGTAAGGACCTTAGTCTGTCATCTATATAGAAGTCCCTTCCCACAAGGTGTCTGGCATCTGCGTCGTACTCTTTTTCTCCTTCTTGGGCTGTCCTTCTGAGACCGAGCGTGGCCACTGCAGGTGATGAACTATTATTCTCTGCCGAAAGGGTAGGTTTGTCGTCAACCTTGGCGACTTGAAGCACTGGGTCCCCTAGATGTTCCTCTGCATCTAATGGGGGGGTGGTCTGACTGATAGCTGAATTGAGATTCGGTTCTACGCAGCTTAGGATCTCCTTGATGCTTAGGTGATTCAAATAGGGTAGGATTTCCATCCTCTGAGACATTCGAGGCATATGCCTGAACGCTTGGTCTCCCTGTTCGATTCAAGCCGAGTTCGCCAACTATCATCCATTCCAAGGCAAGTCGGTAAGCGTAGGGTCCGGCTGTTGGGCCGTCACGCATCTCCAAGACCTTGGTCAGTGCTGGTGCATCTTTGCCCAATAGCAGCAGGATTTCTGCTTCCGGGTCTAGTGGTGGGAGCTGGTGCATTATGGACTTTAGATGAGAATGGTACCAAGTGGCTTCTGGTGTGGGAATCTCATCTCTGTTGTCAGGCATCTGGTTGCACTCAATGAGCATGGGCAAGTTTGACTTGTTGCTGCCATCTATCGCTTCTATCACATATCTGCCTGCTCTCCTCCCTGTCACACGGGTGACCCCTGAGCAGGTTTTGAGGTTGTATGGAGAGTAGTGGTGACGGATGCCAAACAAGTCAAAGAATTCTGGCCTTGCCAGGGATCTGTTGCTCTGCTCATCTATGATGACATACATTTTGACTGCTTTCTCAGGTGACTCTTTGGGATACACTCTGGCCAAGCATATTTTTGTGCAGAATTTCCCATCGCTGTTTCTCCCATACACTTGGTGTATTTGGGGATCACTTTAGGTTTTGGCGTTCGCTCGTCCTTCTCCTTCCCGCCGTGGTTTGGACTGGGATGTAAGGTTCCCGAAGGGTGAAATCTTGCTTCGTCAGGGTGTAGGGCGCTGTCGTGTTGGTCACTCCCACACTCTGAACACTTAATGGCTCTTTCACAGTCCTTAGCCATGTGGTTAAATGAAGAACAGCACCGGTAGCAAATTCTGTACTTTTTCAACAGTTCTTTGCGCACTTTCAAAGGTTTCCCTTTGAATCCTCGGTACTTTCTGAGTGGATGAGGTTTTTTGTGTATTGGGCACTGCCGGTCTGGGTCCTCTGCCCTATCCATATCGGGAAGTTGGTCTGATGTAGATGCTGTAGGCGACACTTCCGTTTTGTGCACAGAAATGGGCTTCCCGCTGCCGCCATGCTCCTTGGTTGGCCTTTCGCCCACTCGGTGGCTGATTCTGCGTATCTCATGTGTGCTGAATGAGAAGCTGGGGTCGTTAATGCGCCTTGCTAAGTCTCGTATGAACTTTGCGAAGACATGGAAAGGCGGGTACTCTTTGTTGTTGTTACGACTATGGCTGCTACGCAGCCGCCTCACCACCAGAGGTCCCCCACGAACATGCTCTCCTGGCTGGCCCAGTCCACCCTCCTTGTCTACTCTATGTTCTGGACTTCCTTTATAGCCCTGCCTAGCATATCCCTCGGTGCTTTGGCATCGAGCTCGTTTGGGCTCCCTGCTCTAGCCTCCTCTCTGCCTTGCTCTGTTGCCTTCGGGCATTCTGCCTCTGTGTTGCCTTCGGGCTTCTGCCTTGCTCTATTGCCTTCGGGCATTCTGCCTTTGTGTTGCCTTCAGGCTTCTGCCTTACTCTGTTGCCTTGGGCTTCTGCCTTGCTCTGTTGCCTTCGGGCTTCTGCCTTGCTCTATTGCCTTCGGGCTTCTGCCTTGCTCTGTTGCCTTGGGCTTCTGCCTTGCTCTGTTGCCTTCGGGCTTATGTGTTTTGTGTTCAGTGTTAGTTCTGTCTGGTTAGTCTATTTATTGTCAGTCTTGTTTCCCCAGGGTTCCCTCAGTCCAGTCATTCATACCTATAGTCAGTATCACCCTTACCTGCACGCTATCCTGAGTCCATCCTTACCTGCACCCATCTCCAGTATTCTGATCACCTTTACCTGCACTCACTTTCACACATACCTCCATGCTACTCCTGTGTATCAGCTCACCTTACATCCATGCACCTATTATCAGATATTCCTCCAGCCTGTATCAGACTCCCTCCAGCCAGCTCCCACCACCACAGGCATCCTCCAGTTAGCACTCAGTTCCACAGGTTCCAGCTAGCACCTAGCTCTACACATTCCTGCCTGCACCAGATTCCAACCCAGCCCTTATCAGAAGCCCTTCTGCAAGCCCTGTGTCTCTCCATTCTGGAGTCACTCCTGCAGGTGGTGTTCACAACACCTGACCACTGCCCAATCGTAACAGTTGTCCTCTTTGTACTGTGCACCATGAGATGCCCATTTATCCTGTATATCACTTAGTAGTTTATTTATGATGGCATTCCTGCCTCGTGATGTGTCCAAAAGGTTGAGACCTGGATAAATTAGTTTAGCCTTTGCTGTCTCCACCTCTTGGAGATCTCCCAATTCTTGTAACTTTTGGTTATCCTTTCTGGATATTTCTGGAAAGTTTTCCATTTCCTCGAACCATGCATTCTCTATGGTGACTGGGTCCCCATAGTATCGCTCAAGTCTCTCCCACACCTCTTTTAGCGCTGTAGGAGGATCATCTAGGTGGATGTCTTTTAATCTTATCACGTGGTCGGCCGATTCATGTCCCAACTATTTCATCATCAAGTTCATCTCTTCCTTCGGGGTCAGTCTCAGATCCTTCACAGCATCTTGGAAGTCAGATTTCCATGTCCTGTAACTCTTAGGGCAGTCATTGAACACGTAGAGCCCTGCGGTTATGAATTCTAGGCGGGTCATGTACCTTGCTAAGTCTTCTCTTTCTGAAGACTCGTCCTGAAAGGTAGCAGGCCTTGCTGGGCAGATATCCTGTGGTTGACTATGCACATCACTCCTGTTGTGCATTGGCTCGGGTTGTGGTTGGTCAACTGTCTCCTGTTTAGGCTTGGAGTGTTCAGCTGAGGCTCTTCCTGAGTGTGGCTGCCCAGTTTTTTCTCGTTCCCGATGCCCACGGGACATTGGGATCCATGGTTGCACAAGAGTGTCTGTCTTGGGACGTGTGCTCAGCTCGTGAGTTGGCTGCCGTGGAACCGTGTGATTTAGATCCGATGGATTACTGTCATGGGGTTTGGTATTCATGGCAATTTGCAGTTCAGGTCCTTTGTTGAAGGCAGCTATCTGTGAGGGGAGGCGTGCTCCCTCCTGGTGTGGGAGTTGCTCTGGGGGAGGTGGCATTTTGACGCCGGCATGAGTTGAAGGGTGAGCCATTACATAGTTTAGCGTCTGCTGGGCTGTGTCCTGCTGGGCCATGAAGCTGAATGGGTCCCCCTCATCGCCATGGTTATGGGCCACGTCAAATACTTAATTTGGGCCTCAAGGATCACTGCTTCTCTTTTCTGCTGCAACAAGTCCAGGGTGATCTCTCATTCAGCCTTTTGACATGCTTCGGCAGCAGCTGTAACGGCAGCTGTGGCCGTAGCTGTAGCAGCTGTGGCAGCAGCTGCCTTCTGTTGTTCCTATATTCTGATCCCTTCTCTTTTAAGGGCTGCTTCTTCATCATACTGTATGCGTGCTATAGCTTCTTGGAACTCTGCTTTCTTTTGGAGAATGATAGAGCTGAGTTGAGAGTGGCTCGAGTGCCTTGACCTGTGTGACCTCACGGACCTTGATGTACACTTAGAGGCGCAAGAGTGCTGAGAGCCTGTTTTGCTCATTGGGTAATCTACTTCTGCCCATTACCATTCCCTGGTGTATTTGGTATAAATTCTGTTGGCAGCCTCTTTCTTCGAGGCTTTCTGTGGTGTTGGTTCGTGTTAAGAACTCGACATACTCCTCTGTAATGAGCTGGTAGGTTTTGAAATGAAGCCTCAGCTGCTCTACATGGTACTTGAGGTTGGTGGATCTTACTGAGAGCTTTTCACTTTTTTGTTTAATTTTATGCCACTCCCTTTCTATACTATTTTCATGCCCCTGTTTGCTTTTTTCATACATCTCCAAAACCTTTCTCTGTTGGCATGCGTAGTCTTTCTGATTTACTGTCTTCAGCTCTCCCTTCACCTTTCTCCCCTATTTGCTATGTGTCATTTTTTAATTCAGTGGCTTTGGCTGGCTGTTCTGAGGTGCCCTGCTGTCCTGCCGTTTCAGCCATAATTCTTTCTGTGATTCGGTCTGCTCAGGCTGAGCTCCTGGTAATTAACACTTCAGAAGTTTGTGCTTTGGTGATTGCTCTCTGCTTCCCGCTTTGAAAGTCAGCAGACCTGGTTACTATGACAACTGATTGCTCTCTGCCTGTAGCAATGGTAGCGGGGAGATTTGAATAGGCTTAAGTACTGTCGTTATGCCTTTTGTTCCCAGCCTGGACTTTTTTCCCCACCACGAGCTCAAATTACACAAAACCAAATGCTTCTTTACTGCTCCTAGTATTCTTTGCTTACAGCATAGGCTGATTTTTAGATCTGCTTTCACTTCTTAAATGCTTTGCAGAGTCAAAGTTAGTTCCGAAGTGTAAATCTTTACAATCTAGGGTTTTTTATGTTTGGTTCTTCCCACAGCTGAGGGAATGAGAGGGTCATTCAAATGCAAGGCAGTCTTTATCGATTTCCATTTAATGCAAGCCTTTCTGTAGCACCGCTGTGTTGAAATCCCTGTTTCATTGTACTGCATACAGTTATTTTAATGTTTTCAGTTCAAACAAGTTTCACAGACTGTACAAACGAATTTTACTGAGTTTCTACTTGCTGGTTTCACACTTGTTATCTTCTGTATGATTTGAGCTTTTACTTTCAAACCACTAGTGAGCTTTTCTGCAATTTTATATATGATACAGCTTTTTTACTTGCTGTTATCTAATTAGTTTTTTTTTACTGTGCTGGCTCAGTAAGAAACATCCGGGTTTCCCTCTTCCAGACAGCTAACGTTTCTTCCCAATCAGTCTTCAAGCAAAGATCTTTTAAGTTTGAAATTATTTATTGTACAGATAATTTTCCATTACTTACAATTGTTGCTTCCAAACGTATATATGCCCCAGCAGAGATCTTTGTAGCTGGAGACAGGCAAGAGAAGGGAGGTGGAGTTTCTTGGGATTCAGGGTGAGAGGACAAAGGGTTCTGAAGCTGATTAATCTTTAGAATTAAAGTGATAAGAAGAAATGTAAAAAAGCTAATTGTATTACAGAGGTCACAGGCACTTCTAGCTTTGAAGCAGCATGGCTTAGACTGACTAACAGTCTTGGAGAGTGATTACAGGAAGCATCCCCACAAGCTGGGGCTAGAGGGCGAGATCCAATGGTAGCAAGCCTAGGATCCATGTGACAGAGGGGGGAGCATGAAGGATAGTCCCTTGAGCCAATAAGGCACTTAAGAGGACTCAAGTTAGATTAAGAGGGCATACAAGCTCTTCCCAGAGAGAGAAGGCAAAGGGGGAGGGAACTTCTCTTAAGGACAAAATTCCCCTTAAAGGAAGGCTCACAGGCTTTTATCATGAATTACAAAGTAAGGACTGCACTAGACACAGTTAAACTGCAATGTATATACAGATGCCAACATGTACTCACTGCTGGGGATAGAACCCAGCCCTGTAGAGATAGCAAACTGCCACAGCCCAGGTAAAAGAATATTAAAAATAGATCAAAACCCATGTGTGCTCTCCTGTGAATGACACATGTTCTGCAAGAACCAACATCCAGCACTTACAGTGTTAACAAGTTGGGAAAAGGGCTGTACTGTTTTCCTGCCCAGAGAACACCATTACATAGCCAGCAGAGGAGGAAGCCAAAAGAATGCTGAGAGACCATTTAAGGTATAAAAGGTGCAATTTGGCTGGCTCTGTCTATGTGTGTGTGTGAGTAGGGACAGCCATGAGTTGAAGGCAGGAACCCGGAAAAGACGAGTGCATCAGGCAGCTCTGCAATCAGTTCTTCTCCTGAAGAGCTAATTAACAAGAGGGAGAGACAGAAGTCTGTGCTCTGAGGAAATAGAGAGACAGACAGTTGTTCTTGCTTTATAGCTAAGCTACATGTAAAATCCCAACAAGGGATAGAGGAACCAGGAGCTAAGAAACTGAGAGACTTCATTTCCAGAGACATCCAGGCCCAGGAGCACATGGATGCATCACCCTTCTGAGTTAAATAATCTAAACTTTGTACAGAGAGTAGTTTCGCAGAAGAGGGAGAAGGTTTATTTCCTTGTCATTTTTCCCCAAAGTCAGTATTTCATCTTAATTGATTCAGTTTTTTAGCTGAAGTCAAGCATAAACCCTAGCTGGCAGGTGTAGCCACATGAGATAGTGCTGAGAAAGAGAAGCTGATGGACCATGGTTTTTCTGTAGAAGACTGAAACCAGGCCTGCTTTCTGTTTAGTACCAAGTAAACTATTTAGGGAAGCTCCCCAGGAGAGAGAGAGATCTTCCACACACTGCAGTGCTCATCTTATTTGGTTTGTCATCTAACCAGCTCCACTGTCAAGAGGGACGTCATCATTTTCTTCATTGTTTTTCCCCACATAATTTTGTGTTTGGGACAGGGTGCACCCTTTACAAACTGGTGACACTGGGGAGGATCTGTTCTCCCCTCCCCCCTTTTTATGGATACTCAGGGGTAAAGACAATTTTTGAAAGTTGTGTAGTTCACTGCTTTTCCACCCAAATTTCTCTATTAGCATTCATTATTTTTTACTATCCATATGAGTATGTTGGTTGCCCTGGCTAACAAGCCATACTCAGTGTTATTTTGCATTGCTTGTTTTAAAATAAGAAAATTGCAAGTTTTTATTATACTTCACTATTGTACTTTTCCCATTTAATGTTCTGGTTGGATTTACAGTCTACTTACATAATACTAGTAAAAGTAGGTTAATTACTGTTTTAGTCTGTTGTGATGATTTTATCTGGTCTTTGGTGCCACAGGTGAGAGGTTGTTTGGGAAGGGCACAGAATTGTGGTCTCAGGATGACTGGGACCCTGCCTCATCCCTCACTCAGGCTACAAACCCGAAGACAAATCATATTAGTATATATAATTTCTCATGTGGTACTCTCCACCCCAAGCATAAGGGTAATTCATAGTCCGGACCAAGGTGCAGCTGCAGTTAGATACCAAAATGCTTTGAAAATTTGCCTATATGTGTAACTTGTAAGGTCTATGGAATGAAACTGAACACTGAGACAATCAGCAGAAAGAAACCAATACTAGAAATATTTGTTAATGTAAGGAAGCTGTAAACAAAACTTTAACAAAAAATTAAAGAATGTAAAATATCTCAGTAAATCAAAAAAGTTGAAAAATATCTTAAGAAATGTAAACTGAAGAATGATGGAAAAATCCTACCTTGGTTGCAGATGTTCATTCCTGGTCACCCAGCCTGTGTCCTGGGTCTTGGGGATGGATTTCATGATTTTGGTCAGTCTTGCCCAGAGACGGATTGCAGGAAAATATAAGAAAATTATTCCTTACCTGCTAATTTTCATTCCTGTAATACCATGGATCATTCCAGACGGTGGGTTATGTTCCATGTCCAGCAGATGGAGTCAGAACACAAAATTCCCAGGGGAGGACCCATATAACCACGCCTCCCCTGTAACAGCTCTCAGTAACTAGACTAACAAAGCCCAAAAGAGAGAGAGACTAAAAACAGAGGGATCAAGTAATCAAAGAAGGAATTGAAATAACCACTGTCCAAATAAACAGCAACTAAATTCTGAACAGTGAACTTGCGAACAGCAGTGCGTGAACAAAAAAGACGCGCAGTATTCAAAATACAGAGTAAAAGATTGTTAAGACAGGTAGGCAGGGATGTCCCACAAGCAAACCCCCAAACCAAGGGAGGGTGTCTGGAATGATCCATGGTATTACAGGAACGAAAATTAGCAGGTAAGGAATAATTTTCTTTTCCCTGTACATACCAGGATCATTCCAGACGGTGGGATGTACCAAAGATTTCCCATCACGGGTGGGCCGCAGACAGCCCTGCTCGTATTACCTTGTCTCCAAGCTGACCGCCCGAAGGAGCACCGACATCCAGGCGATAATGTCTCACAAAAGTATGGATCGACTTCCTGAGTGGAGACGGAGGAGCTCTCCGCCCAAGATGTCGCCTGGGCTCGAAGAGAATGAGCCTTGACAACCAGCGGAGGGGACTTACCTACGCCAAGGTACGCCGCTATGATCGCTCCCTTCAACGACCGCGCTATAGATTGTTTGGAGGCCATGCAACCCTTCCGGGTTCCGGACCAGAGGATAAACAGATGATTGGAGAGCCGAAAATCATTAGTCACCTCCAGATAGCGTATCAGAGACCGCCGTACATCCAGTCTACGCAGGTCTCCAGACTCAGAAGAGGCAAAAGATGGTAATTCCACTGATTGGTTGAGGTGGAATGCCGAAACCACTTTAGGGAGAAAAGAAGGAACCGTCCTCAGCGAAACCCCTTCAGGCGTGAAACGAAGGTATGGTTCACGACAGGATAGGGCCTGCAGCTCGGAAATACATCTTGCTGAACTGATTGCCACGAGAAAAATGGTCTTGAGAGTGACGTCCTTGATGGTAGCCGAGCTTAGAGGTTCGAACGGCAAACCACAGAGGACTCGGAGCACCAGATTCAGATTCCACGACGGACAAGGTGGGCGAATCGGAGGCTTCAAGTGTTTCACTCCTTTAAGGAAACGGGAGACGTCCGGATGCGAGGACAGAAACTCCTTATTTCCACTGAGAAGAAAAGCCCCCAAGGCTGCCACCTGAACCCGAAGAGAATTGTAAGCAAGACCCAAATCCAAACCTGCCTGCAAGAAGGAAAGGACTTGTGGCACTGAGGCCTGCATGGGAAGAATGTCATTCGCTCCACACCAATCCTCAAAGACCTTCCAGACTCGAACATAGTTGACAGAGGTGGACATCTTACGTGCTTTCAGTAGCGTTGAAATAACCGACTTCAGATAACCGCGCCTCCTCAACTGACGCCTCTCAAAAGCCAGGCCGCAAGACAGAAGCGATCTGCCTCCTTGAAAAATATTGGTCCCTGGCGTAGAAGATGTGGCAGCTGACCAAGACGAAGGGGACCCTCCACCGTCAAATTGCACAGATCCTTGAACCACGGTCGTCGGGGCCACTCTGGCGCCACAAGGATCACTGGCCCTTGGTGTGCCTCTATCCTGCGGATGACCTTGCCCACAAGGGGCCACGGTGGGAAAATATATAGGAAACAGTGGCGCGGCCAGGGCAGGACCAGCGCGTCCACGCCCTCGGCGCCACGCTCCCGCCTGCGGCTGAAGAAGCGGGCGGCCTTTGCATTTCCGGCGGTTGCCATTAGGTCTACATGCAGTGTCCCCCCATCGCCGTACTATTATCCGCATCGCCTGCTGCGAGAGCTCCCACTCTCCGGGATCCAAGTTTTGTCGGCTGAGAAAGTCCGTCTGTACGTTGTCCACTCCCGCTATATGTGAGGCCGCTAGTCGTTGGAGGTGAAGCTCTGCCCACTCCATCAATTTGTTGGTTTCCAGAGAGACCAACCGACTTCTCATGCCTCCCTGGCGATTGATGTACGCCACTGTAGTCACATTGTCCAATAGCACCCTGACTGCTTGATGGCGTACTATGGGGAAGAAACCCTGTAACACCAGATGGACCGCCCTGGTCTCCAAGCGGTTGATGGGCCACTTCGACTGTTCCTCCGTCCATCGACCCTGGATTGAACTGTCCCGACAGACCGCTCCCCAGCCTGTGAGGCTGGCGTCCGTGGTGATAATCACCCAATCCGGGTCCTCCAGCGACACCCCCTGAGCTAGGTGCCGCGGGTTCCAGCCACCAATGGAGTCTGATGAAGGTTCCTCTCGGAATCGGAAGGATTGCCTGGAAATCTCTCGACACCGGCTGCCACCGGGAGAGTAGGGATCTCTGCAGAGGCCTCAGATGTGCAAATGCCCAAGGAACCAGATCGATGGTCGAGGCCATGGTCCCCAGTACCTGCAGGTAGTCCCAGGCAGTGGGCGTCTCGAGCGCCATAAATCCTTGAATCTGCTGATGCAGAGAATGAGCTCTGTCTGGATGCAGAAAAACCCTGGCATTCTTGGTGTCGAAGTGAGCTCCCAGAAAATCCAACGACTGGGACGGGACCAGGCTGCTCTTGGTGAAGTTGACAATCCATCCCAGAGATTGGAGAAGTTGTACCACTCTGTCGACTGCGAGGATACACTGTGCTCGTGACTTTGCACGGATGAGCCAATTGTCTAGGTAAGGATGCACAAGGATGCCTTTCTTGCACAAGGTTGCCGCCACTACCACCATGATCTTTGTGAAAACCCGTGAAGCTGTGGCCAGGCCAAAGGGAAGAGCGCAAAATTGGAAATGTTGACCCAAAATTTTGAAGCATAGGTAACGCTGATGAGCTTGACAAATTGGTATGTGGAGATACGCCTCCGTGAGATCCAACGAAGCCAAGAATTCTCCCGGATGAACTGCCGCTAACACTGAACGGAGTGTTTCCTTGCGGAAACGAGGGACCGGTTGACCTGCTTGAGGTCCAGGATAGGACGAAAAGTACCTTCCTTCTTGGGAACCACAAAGTAGATTGAATAATGCCCCCGGCCCAGTTTGGCGGCTGGCACTGGCACTATGGCCCCCAATTGAAGGAGACGATCGAGGGTCTGCTGCACGGCTCCCTGTTTGATTAAGGACCCGCAAGGGGAAAACAGGAACCGGTCCCGAGGAGCGCAAACAAAATCCAAAGTGTAACCGCGTCTTAGAATATCCAGAACCCATTGATCCGACGTGATTTGGACCCACTCTTCGTAGAAGAGAGCAAGGCGACCCCCCAGTCGAGGGACCACCTCGCGGGTCCGTCTGGCATCATTGGGTAGATTTAGCGGATGTACCAGCACCCTGCGCTTCCTTACCCTGGCGGCGCCCACGAAAGGGCCGGTTCCAGGAGTGCGAACGAGAAGAGGGAGCCCGAGGTGGCTGTTGCCTCTGAGGACGCGCTCTCCGCTGGTTAAGATAACGGTTTCTGGAGTAATTATATGATCTTGATGAATGGGGTCGATCTTCGGGCAACTTGTGCACCGCGTTCTCATTAAGGAACTTGATGATCTGATCCAAGTCTTCACCAAAAAGATACCTACCCTTAAAAGGAAGGGACCCCAAACGTGTCTTGGAAGAGGCATCAGCCGACCAATTGTGAAGCCAAAGGAGCCGATGCGCTGAGACCGCTGCCACCATGGTTCGGGCTAGGACCCTTAAAAGATCATATAAAGCATCCGCTCCATAGGCAACCACGGCTTCCAGTCTGTCCGCCTGGTGAGCCTCAGCGTCTGGTAAGGACTGGGAGGTGAGAAGCTGCTGCACCCACCGAAGACCTGCTCGCTGTGCGAGGGAACTGCAGATAGCCGCCCGCATCCCTAAGGCCGAGACCTCAAAGATACGCTTGAGGTAACCCTCCAGCTTCCGATCCTGCATATCCTTCAACGCTGTCCCTCCAGTGACAGGAATAGTGGTATGCTTTGTGACCGCTGATACCGCAGAATCTACGGCGGGAACTTTGAGAATTTCCAAAAAATCGGCCGGCAGAGGATACAATTTTTCCATGGCTCTACCGACCCTAAGGTTGGCCTCCGGGGAATCCCATTCCCGAGTGATCAACTGCAAGATCTTGTGATGAGTGGGATAAGACTTGGCTAGAGGCCGCAGTCCTGCTAGGAGGAGGTCCCCCTTCTTGAGAGCCGGGTCAGGCCCCACCGATTCCGGAGGGGGATCAATATCCATTTCCTGGAGGATGTAGGGAATGAGGTAATCTAACCCCGCCGCTTGGAAGATGCGGAGGACCCTAGGGTCGTCGCCCTCCACCTGGGCCGCCAAGGTGGGGTCGTCCACGTCAGGGTCCTGGGATTGTCCTTCCCCCGACGAAGTCTGTATTATCGATGATGTCCCGGTAGGGCCATGAGATGTCCCCGCTCCCTCGCCTACTAAAGGGGGGCGAGCCTGAGGGAGGGTCCCACCCAGGAGGGGGGTAGGACATGGTATCTTGGGGGGAGAGGGTCCCCAGGTCCCGAAGGTCGTGTCTCTGCTCTGAAGAAAAGCCCTGTGCATCAGGACTATGAATTCAGGGGAAAAGGCTTGGCATCCTGAGGGGTCACCCACCGGGGGATCCCCCCTCTGCCTACCAGGATTAGACTCGGAGTAAGGGTCCAAAACGGGCCTAGAAGTGGGGAACCGATTATCCGTGTCCTCCTCAGAAAGTGCGGCATCAGAATCTTGCAACAAAATAGCCGCCATTCCCGCGTTGAGAGGGAACGGGGCCTGGCGCTTCCTTCCCACTCGGTCTGCAGCTCGAACATCCTTGTTAGTAGCTGGCACACATTCCCCCTCGGGGAAACAGCCTGAGCACAGACCCTCTTCAGAAAATAATCCGGCCCTGTCGGAGCCCTCACAAGGCGCCGCGGACTGCATCGCCGCAGGGAGAGAGAGAGGGGGGGAGGCTCTACAGGTGGCTCACGCCTAAAATGAGCGCCGACCCGGCAACGGACGCTTGCCGCGGTCCCCCACCGACCTGAAGAAGAACTGACGAGGAATTACCCTCCCGACAGCAGGCGGCCCCGGGGAATGGTGCTTCGCGGGGCCACAGGTCGGGACGTCGGTCGCTCCCCAAAAGGAAGGGGGGAAAACCTGGGTCAGGAGGGAGAAGCCGGCGCTACCGACTTTCACCTCAGAGAGCCGAACAGAGTCCAAAAAATTGCAGTCTTCTGCTGAAAAAGAAGATGAAACAAAAATACACTTACCCCAACTGAGCCCTCAGTGAGGAAAATGAGAAAAGAAAGAAAGAAAACAGGCAACAGCCTGTCAGCAAGTCACCAGGCTAGAGAGCGATGAGCCAGCACCAGCGGAGAGCTCTTCCCCTGCTGTAAGAGGAGCCTTAGCAAAGTGACCTAAACTGTAAATTTAAAACTTCCTTTTTTTTTTTTTTTTTTAAACTTGATCCCCCCGAGGAGGTAGCCCTAAGCTAACAAGCTGGGGACCACAAGTCCCCTGCTCACATCTGCTGGAGTCAGAACGTTACTGAGAGCTGTTACAGGGGAGGTGTGGTTATATGGGTCCTCCCCTGGGAATTTTGTGTTCTGACTCCATCTGCTGGACATGGAACATAACCCACCGCATGGAATGATCCTGGTATGTACAGGGAACAGACCGGGGGATTTTTTCAAAACCAGCCCAAGGGTTATGTTACTCCCTTGTGCACTTTCTCTGCAGCACATGCATCAACATGCCAAGTTGACTCTGAAACCCAGCAGAATTAAGCTCAAATATCTCCAAAATAAATTTCACATTTTTCCTAAATAAGAAGAAATAGAGCAAACTCTAGACCAGCAGTGAGCAAACAAAGCTGTAGACCCCAATTCTATCCTTGCAAATCAGCTGGGGCCACACCACAAGCCTGCTTAGCAGAATACCTCACCTTAGTCACACATGTAGAACATAGACCCTCACCAAATACAAAATGAAGAGATAATAAAGTATAAATAGAAACATGCAGACAAAAACTGAACTTGAAACCACAACAAACCAGACTGTATGGAATGGAAAAACAAATATAATTCCTCACTATACATCAAACAATAACATCAAGAAATATAAAGCATCAATCATAATAGTAAAACCAAACTCATAAAAAGAATAAATATTTCAAAACAGCTGATGAAAAGATCATCCAATGATTACAAACATCTAACATTGTTTTTTTAATTTCCCAAACATCGATAAAATATTTCAAAATAGCAGACACAGCAAACACCACCCAATAATTAAAATTAAAGCTAAAATAAATCCCCTGCTCTCCATATTTGAGAACTTTAGATTCCAGTCACCCTGAGATTGTCATGGATTAGTAAGGGGTGGGAGATATGTACAACTTTCTTCTCTCTCTAACACACATGTTCATTCTCACACAAACTTCCTTATATTCTCTCCCTCGCACATGCTCACTAGATCACACGCTGTCTCTCGTACAAGCTCACTGGTTCACATACTCTCTCTCACAGACATGCTCATTGTGTTACACACTCATGCTCTTGTTCACACACATGTTCACTGACTCGTTCTTGCTCACACACACATGCTCACTGCCTCAATCGCTCTCTTTTAAACTCACACACAGGCACACTGGCTTAAATAGTTGTCTTGCTCAAACATATGCTCATTGGCTCACTCATTCTCTCGCTCACAAACATGCTTTGGTAACCACAACAACAAGAGGACAGGCTCTCCAGAGCTGCCCGCCTTCAGATAAAAGCCAGCAGCCAATAACTTTCTAAATAAGTTTTATTATCATTGTTCACTAGCCTGAGACATCTGAGTGCACATTTGCATACGACTGGATATTTCAGTTGAAAGTTTGTTGTTTGACATCATTTTCTCCCTAACCTGATGAAGGGAGTAAAGCTCTCAGAAGTGAGCCAGAAATGCATTCATAACAGAAAAAGATACCACTGAGCACTTGCTTGCTGATCTTTATTCATGTTTATCTAAGTAGGAGAAGACGGCATTGTACAATATCCAACAAAGGCTGTAACTTTTGGGGAATAAAATCTATTTCTGGAGCTATTTTCTCTTTTCCGTGACCTATCACTGAATTTTTCTTGTCTTTGTGGCTTTTTTTAATTGCATTTTTCCCGCAGTGCTTCCCCGTACCCTTTGATCATGGCAGTCTAACTTTGTCTGAGTGCAGTGACATCTTTCATCTCTGCACGTCTCAGCAATGCCTCGGAAAGATGATTCAATCTTTCAAGCATTGATTATTCCTGCACTTTGTCTAGTCAATTCCTGTAACATTTATGACATCTCAAAGATGTCGGTAAATGTATTTGTTTTTTTGGAAGTACAGTTTAACCATTACTTTTATTTCTTCTACCTGTGGTTATCACTGTTACAATGGCTGCTCCTGTTCATTAATGCCTTTGGCCTTTTGGTAGTTACAGTGGGCCAGATGCACTGCTGGCTTTCTCCCATTTTGTGTCTATATGAAAAACGCTTAGTACACTAGGCCCTGTCTGTTCACATTAATCTGAATGAAATCTATTATGTGGAAGTGGCCAAGTACTCACCATAAAGCATTTTTCCTCCAACAGTTTCAAAGGCTTTGGGAATAATATTTTACAAATATACATTTTTAAACATATTGGACACATTATCAAAACTAATGTAGGCCCCTCTTCTAGTATGTGCAAAGTGGGGATCACACTCAGTCCCTGGGGTTAGTCCAGACGAAGTCCCTTAACATAGGTGTAGATTATCCAGTGGGGGGAGGGTAATGCTTCAGGGCCCAGAGTCTACTGTGAGTGTTATCTCTGATCTTAATTCCATAATAAAACAGACTGGACACACAGGCTGGTTGTTCCAAACAAAAGACTTTACCATAGAACTTTTCAATATAAATTTGCATTGTAAAATCCATTTATGTAATGATTTATATATGTGTCTCTGAGTATGTAGCCTGGGGCTATCCTCCCCTCCAGAGTATGGAAAAAAAGGATTTCAGGATGGAACGGGGTCTCTTAGCTGGACTGATTCTCCCCAGTTTTGTTAGGAACTGGGGAACCTTTTGGGGAAGGGGGAGTCTTTTCCGAAGGGATGGGCTCCACCTTAACCAGGGTGGAACCAGACTGCTGGCGCTAACCTTTAAAGGAGATAGAGCAGCTTTTAAACTAGAACAAAGGGGAAAGCAGACAGTCCGCTCAGCAGCGCATGGTTCAGAGAGAGGTATCTTCAAAGGATACTAATGATACATTAGAATTAGGGCATCCCGACAGTGAGGTTCCAATAATTAGAAAAATAGTCCAAGTGCCTGTAACTAAAAACTCACCTGAGCCAAAAAATTCTAACTTATCCCTATCCATTAAAAAGCAGAATGAAAATAAAACAAAAAACAAAGTTTGAAATGTTTGTATGCTAAAGCCAGAAGTCTAAGAAGTTAAGATGGAAGAATTAGAATGTATAGCAGTGAATGATGGTTGAAACCTCAAAACAAATCCCTCATAAATATGTAACTGCTTGTATTTGAACTTCTAAATCCTCTTGATACGAGTGAAAAAATTTAACTATTAACAAGAAAAAATTTTTATGGAAGGAGAGGAACGTTTCATCTGCATAATCATAAATCCCCACCAGGGGTAATATGAATGTCAATTGTAATCATAAACGTCCCTCCTCCGACCAATGTGTACAGTCCATGTGCAAACAGTGCTACAATCAAAAAACTTTTTTTTAAATGATTTTGTTTCTATTACGCTAAAACATTTTACGTTATCAAAAACGGTGAAAAAATCACTCCAAATGTTCAAAATGCTGTCAAAAGAACGCTCCTTGCAGCCTTGTAGACTAATCCCAACAAAGGGTATAAATCTTGAAAAGCCGCTGGTAGCGCGACCTAGATAGGCTTAACCGGCAGTCTCTTATGGCTTAAAACTAAGCTCATACAACACCCCGACTTATCTGGTGGTTTAGCGGGTCACCGACGTAGCCACGTTTCAGGTCTGCACTGAGACCTTTCATCAGGGAATTGATCCTCCTACGATGTCTCGTCGGTCAGTGTTGAGCCATTGCCTGCTAGGTTCATGGCGTAGGTCTTGCGACTCTATCCAAGGCTGACAACGCTATGGGCTAACGGAAGCGTTGATTTAAACTGAATGTTAGGCTAGCTGTGCGACCAATCTCCATCAAGCTCTGAACAGATGACATATACAAGAATTCACCCAATCAAAAAGTGGAAGTGGAAACCAGCTCCGTAAGAGGCTACATAGATATTAGCTAACGGGGAGCCCATAGGAATCCCATGTATTTGAGCAAACAATTGGTCATTATACATGAAATAGTTGTTATATAACACCACTTCGAGAAGTTGCAATATGACTGAATTGGGGATCCTTTGATGTGACAACCTATGTGATAAGCATTGTTGAATGACTTGAAACGCTTGTAACTGAGGAATGTTAGTATATAGAGCACTAATGTCCATAGTCACCAATATGTATTGTGTCTGTGCGTCCAAATTGGTACTTTGTAATTTCTGTAGCAAATGAATGGTGTCCTTAATATACGAAACGGAAGAAGTGGCATAAGGTTGTAACAATTTATCCAGTAATATAGCCGGAGCTTCCAATACCGAATCGTTTAAAGAAACGATCGGACGTATTGGTGGATTGTGAAGGTCTTTTTGGGGAGTGAGTATATTACAGGAAGCCGAGGATGTAAGAACATCCTCGGCTTCCTGTAATATACTCACGAGGATTAAAATCATCCATTGTACCTGAAGACTGGAGGATAGCAAATGTAACCCCAATATTTAAAAAGGGCTCCAGGGGCGATCCGGGAAACTATAGACCGGTTAGCCTGACCAGTGCCAGGAAAAATAGTGGAAAGTGTTCTAAACATCAAAATCACAGAACATATAGAAAGGCATGGTTTAATGGAACAAAGTCAGCATGGCTTTACCCAAGGTAAGTCTTGCCTCACAAATCTGCTTCACTTCTTTGAGGAGTTAATAAACATGTGGATAAAGGTGAACCGGTAGATGTAGTATACTTGGACTTTCAGAAGGCGTTTCACAAAGTTCCTCATGAGAGGTTTCTAGGAAAAGTAAAAATCATGGGATAGGTTTCGATGTCCTTTTGTTGATCGCAAACTGGCTAAACGACAGGAAACAGAGAGTAGGATTAAATGGACAATTTTCTCAGTGGAAGAGAGTGGACAGTGGAGTGCCTCAGGGATCTGTACTGGGACCCTTACTTTTCAATATATTTATAAATGATCTGGAAAGAAATACGAGTGAGATAATCAAATTTGCAGATGACACAAAATTGTTCAGAGTAGTTAAATCACAAGCAGATTGTGATAAACTGCAGGAAGACCTTGTGAGACTGGAAAATTGGGCATCCAAAAGGCAGATGAAATTTAATGTGGATAAATGCAAAGTGATGCATATAGGGAAAAATAACCCATGCTATAATTACACAATGTTGGGTTCCATATTAGGTGCTACAACCCAAGAAAGAGATCTAGGCGTCATAGTGGATAACACATTGAAATCTTCAGTTCAGTGTGCTGCGACAGTCAAAAAAGCAAACAGAATGTTGGGAATTATTAGAAAGGGAATGGTGAATAAAACGGAAAATATCATAATGCCTCTGTATCGCTCCATGGTGAGACCGCACCTTGAATATTGTGTACAATTCTGGTCGTCGCATCTCAAAAAAGATATAATTGAGATGGAGAAGGTACAGAGAAGGGCTGCCAAAAAGATAAGGGGAATGGAACAGCTCCCCTATGAGGAAAGACTAAAGAGGTTAGGACTTTTCAGCTTGGAGAAGAGACGGCTGAGGGGGGATATGATAGAGATGTTTAAAATCATGAGCGGTCTAGAACGGGTACATGTGAATCGGTTATTTACTCTTTCGGATAATAGAAAGACTAGGGGTCACTCCATGAAGTTAGCCTGGGGCACATTTAAAACTAATCGGAGAAAGTTCTTTTTTACTCAACGCACAATTAAACTCTGGAATTTGGTGCCAGAGGATGTGGTTAGTGCAGTTAGTATAGCTGGGTTTAAAAAAGGATTGGATAAGTTCTTGGAGAAGTCCATTACCTGCTATTAAGTTCACTTAGAGAATAGCCACTGCCATTAGCAATGGTAACATCGAATAGACTTAGTTTTTGGATACTTGCCAGATTCTTATGGCCTGGATTGGCCACTGTTGGAAACACTCGAACAAATGCTCTGCACAGCATTTGTTCGAGTGGATAACATGCGAGTGCCGTTTCACTGATGTTAAGATAAAGCGGAGAGTACGTGAGTGCCGATCCACTAATGTCAGTTTGCTGATCAATGCTTCTGGAGTTACAGTGTATGTGAAATCCGTGCTAATCTGAGCCAATTCAAGTGGCTCTAAAGCCCCTGAGGCAGCTCGTTGAGCGAAACTCGGCCAGAGTTGGGCAAGATTCAATAAAGTCCATTTTACCGATTCCACCCTGTTGTTTGTTTGCTGCTAGCCACCTTGGATCGGTTACCGGTTTGTTTTCTTGGCCACTGTTGGAAACAGGATCCTGGGCTTGATGGACCCTTGGTCTGACCTAGTATGGCATTTTCTTATGTTCTTATGTTCCCCTTTCAAAAGGAAAATGGTTTTCCTGTCACCTCTCCAATAGTTACTGGATCTTTCAGGCTGAAAATCCTAAAGATTAACAGCAGGGAAAACTCCTTATCCATCTCGTTCTGGTCAGGAAGGGTGGCCAGAAACTTCCTCCTGAAACAAAAAGGCAAATCACATAAAACTCTCCAAAATCTCAACAGGCAGAGATAGAATACGCCAACCACTGTGTGTGTAACATAGTAATGACAGCAGAAAGAGACCAAAAGGTCCAGTCTGCCCAGCAAGTTTCCCATGGTAGTATCTACTAGGGATGTGCAGAAGGAAAAATTTTGTTTTGATTCAGTTTTTGTTTCACTGGGACCCAAATTCATTGCATTAGTTCCATAGGGGGAAAAACCAATTCGTTGATTAGTTTTATTCGTTTTCCATTTTCCCATTAAAGTCAATGGGGGAAGTATTTGCAGCCTATTTTTGGCTGCAGAATTGGGGTTTTCTTATCAATTCTGATGAAAGTTCTGGGGAGCAATAATCAGAACGAGAAAAGAACTCCAAGGTAATTAGACTGTGGCAAAGTGGCACCAAAGTGGCATGAATAGCCTAAGGCACTGTAAAGGGGCAAAGGGATACCAGGAGTGGCAAGAGTGCTTTAACAGAGGTGCAAAGCAGCAACGAGAGTGTCAAAAACACACCACAGCTTCAAAAGAGAGCACTGATAACAGTTGCATGAACCCTTGAAGGCAGCACGACAGGCAAAGTGGCAAGACAAGTGGCATCAACATCCTACAGCACAATGAAGGGGGAACATAGCAAGCAGAAAGAGTGTCAGAAAAAACCACAAGGCACCGATAAAGGACAAAGCAGCAGAAAGACTAGCACCAACACACTGAGGAACCATGATAGTGGCAAGAACACCACCAGGAGTATAGTGAGTCGTTTGGTGTATGACAGCAAGGCAGAGTGGCAGGAAGTTGATAGGGGCAAGACAGGCTGGCAGAGCGGAGGTAGTCTGGTCCCTGTGGTTTTGATAGGGGCAAGACAGGCTGGCAGACCTGAGGTAGTCAGGTCCCTGTGGTTTAGAAAGGGCTAGACAGGCTGGCCCCAGGGAGAGTTACCTTTCCTTTGCACAGGAAAGGGCTCCCTAGAATGGGTTTGCCCCTAGAGTGGGGTGTTTCCTATGGTGTCTAGTGAGCTCTCGCTGGTCTTTTAAAATCTGGTGGACATAGCAGATATACAAACGAAAATTTTGAAAGCCAAGGCGGAGGAGGTTTCCATGTGAACAGTGGTTCAACATGGGTCAGCGGATACTAAGAGATAGGCTGGCTACACCCGGGGAGAGTTCCCTTTCCTTTGCGCAGGAAAGGGCTCCCTGAAATGGGGTGGCCCCTAGAGTGGAGCACGAGCCTTCAACCATGGCGAGTCGACGTGGAGGAGGTTAAAATGTGAACAGCAGTTCTGGTTCAACATGGGTCAACTGGTACTAAGAGATAGGCTGGCTACACCCGGGGAGAGTTCCCTTTCCTTTGCGCAGGGCCAACCCTAGAATGGGTTGGCCCCTAGAGTGTGGTGTTCCGTTGGCGTCTAGTGAATACCCAGAAGCTATTAACTGTACTTATGCACTTCAGCTGATGAGAAAGGAACTTGAAGAGCTCTGAGAAATAAGAAAACTGCTACTCAAGTCCAAATCTACAATATCAACCTATGTTGACTTTGTACCCTACAGTGCCTCTGTAAACTATGGGAACACAGAGGATGAACTAGAGTACAGCTACCACCAGTTTTCTATAGCACTAGAAACATTAATGTTGGCACCTAAGAAAGATCTAGGGAAAATGTCCCGTATATTGAAGGTCATGAAAACTATTGAGCATATGAAATATCCAAGCTCCAAGCAGGACAGACAGGCACAGTGTTAGAGGTCAGGCCCTTGTAGGGACATGAGGTCTGGACAGACAGGCACAGCATTAGAGGTCAAGCCCTTGTAGGGACATAAGGCCTGGACAGTAGATGGACAGGCATAGCGTTAGAAGTCAAGCCCTTGTAGCAACATATGGCCTGGATGGACAGGCACAGCGTTTGAGGTCAGGCCCTTGTAGGGACGTAAAGCCTGGACAGTGGACGGACAGACACAGCGTTAGAGGTCAAGCCCTTGTAGGGACATAAGGCCTGGACAGGGGATGGACAAACACAGCATTTGAGGTCAAGCCCTTGTAGGGACATAAGGCCTGGACAGTGGATGGACAGGCACAGCATTTGAGATCAGGCCCTTGTAGGGATATAAGGCCTGGACGGACAGGCACAGCATTAGAGGTCAGGCCCTTGTAGGGATGTAAAGCCTGAACAGTGGACGGACAGGCACAGCATTTGAGATCAAGCCCTTGTAGGGACATAAGGCCTGGACAGTGGACGAACAGGCATGGTGGTGGAGGTAAAGCCCTTGTAGGGACATAAGAACCTGGCAAGTACCCAAAAACTAAGTCTATTCCATGTTACTGCTGCTACTGTTGCTAGCAGGTAATGGACTTCTCCTCCAAGAACTTATCCACTCCTTTTTTAAACACAGCTATACTAACTGCACTAACCACATCCTCTGGCAACAAATTCCAGAGTTCAATTGTGCGTTGAGTGAAAAAGAACTTTCTCCGATTAGTTTTAAATGTGCCACATGCTAACTTCATGGAGTGCCCCCTAGTCTTTCTATTATCTGAAACAGTAAATAACCGATTCACATCTACCCGTTCTAGATCTCTCATGATTTTAAACATGTCTATCATATCCCCCCTCAGCCGTCTCTTCTCCAGGCTGAAAAGTCCTAACCTCTTTAGTCTTTCCTCAATGGGGAGCTGTTCCATTCCCCTTATCATTTTGGTCGCCCTTCTCTGTACCTTCTCCATTGCAATTATATCTTTTTTTAGATGCGGCAACCAGAATTGTACACAGTAATCAAGATGCGGTCTCACCATGGAGCGATACAGAGGCATTATGACATTTTCTGTTTTATTCACCATTCCCTTTCTAATAATTCCCAACATTCTGTTTGCTTTTTTGACTGCTGCAGCACACTGAACCGATGATTTCAATGTGTTATCCACTATGACTCCTAGATCTCTTTCTTGGGTTGTAGCACCTAATATGGAACCTAACATTGTGTAACTATATCATGGGTTATTTTTCACACAAATTTCATCTGCCATTTCGTTGCCCAATTTTCCAGTCTCACAAGGACTTCCTGCAATTTATCACAATCTACTTGTGATTTAACTACTCTGAACAATTTTGTATAATCTGCAAATTTGATTACCTCACTCATCGTATTTCTTTCCAGATCATTTATAAATATTTTGAAAAGTAAGGGTCTCAATACAGATCCCTGAGGCACTCCACTGCTCACTCCCTTCCACTGCGAAAATTGTCCATTTAATCCTACTCTCTGTTTCCTGGCTTTTAGCCAGTTTGTAATCCACGAAAGGACATCGCCACCTATCCCATGACTTTTTACTTTTCCTAGAAGCCTCTCCTGAGGAACTTAGTCAAACGCCTTCTGAAAATCCAAGTACAATATCTACCGGTTCACCTTTATCCATTTGTTTATTAACTCCTTCAAAAACGTGAAGCAGATTTGTGAGGCAAGACTTGCCTTGGGTAAAGCCATGCTGACTTTGTTGCATTAAAACATGTCCTTCTATATGTTCTGTGATTTTCATGTTTAGAACACTTTCTACTATTTTTCCTGGCACTGAAGTCAGGCTAACTGGTCTGTTTTTTCCCGGATCGCCCCTGGAGCCCTTTTTAAATATTGGGGTTACATTAGCTATCCGCCATTCTTCAGGTACAATGGATGATTTTAATGATAGTTTACACATTTTTACTAATAGGTCTGAAATTTCATTTTTGAGTTCCTTCAGAACTCTGGGGTGTATACTGTTCAGTCCAGGTGATTTACTACTCTTCAGTTTGTCAATCAGGCCTACCACATCTTCTAGGTTCTCTGTGATTTGGTTCAGTCCATCTGAATCATTACCCATGAAAACCTTCTCCGGTATGGGTATCTCCCCAAAATCCTCTTCAGTAAACACCTAAGCAAAGAAATAATTTAATCTTTCTTACTCATTGCTGTTAGTGGAGTAGTTAGTGAAGTGTAATTCTTGATGAATGTTCTGTAGTAGTTGGTAAATCCCAAAAATCGTCTAAGAGCCTTTAGACCAGTGGGTTGTGTCCATTTTTGAATGCTCTCCAGCTTCTGTGGGTCCATCTGGAAACCTTTATTTGAAACAATGTACCCTAAGAAAGGCACTGATTCCTTGTGGAATTTGCATTTAGACAACTTGGCGTATAGGCAATTCTGTTTAAAAGTGTTTTTGTATTTCTTGTGTACCTGTACATATGTTCTAAAGTTGATATGCATTTTGCACTTTATGGTAATTATATTAAAATATGTATAAGATTATTTTGATATTGTTATTCCCTCTTATATTGCTTTGATTTATTTATTATATATTATAGAGATGATTCATCCAGGTTAAACTTAATATCTCTCACAATACTACCTGAACAATATATCTTTCCAACTAATGTTGTTGCCTTACTTAAACTTTTTACCAACATATAAGGCCTGGATTTATCAAAATGCGATAAGTATCGCATGCAATAGCAAAAGGGGTGTGTTTTAAGCTAATATACAGTTTATCGCAATTTGTGCTAATTACCTATGCGAAGAGCTAAGTTAGCGCAAATTGCGATAACCGCCATATCTGTTGTATTTCCTGCACTCAACCACTAGGGGACCACTGGAGAGAGAGAGAGAGAGAGCGCCTAGCCATAATGTCCTCTCCCTAGATAGGTATTTGTATCCCTATGGGTGGCCCACCTAGTAACACGAGATGAGGTTTAGGTATTAGTGTAGGGGGTTAGGGGCCACTTTGACATTCAACGTGAGACGTACAAACAGAACAGTGGTCTCTTGTGAAGATTTGATGACCTACGGAGTGAGGAAACTCACTCCAAGATGATATTTGTGCAAGGTTCTCTCAACCTAGCTTGATGGACTCTCTACCTGGTTAACAGGTAGAGAGTCCATCTCTCTCTCTCTCTCTCTCTCTCTCTCCACATCAACTAAACCAAGCCTTTCAGGAGACAAGGTGCAATGTGATAAAACCTTATCACCCTGTAATGCAAGCTATCGCACAACTTAACGCTACTGAAAATGGTGTATTTAAAATCAGCGTTAAGTCTGTGAGATAGCACTTAGCAAATTGGCAAACCCAGCCCACTCCCCGCCCCTAACTCCTCCTCTTTTTCAAATTTGCATCGCACCATACGATATGGTGCTATCGCATGTGTTAAAGACGTTTTCGCATGCGTTAAGGGCCTATCGCATGCGTTAGGGCTTTTCGCATGCGATAGGGTAGTTAATGATTAAATTAACTACCCTCCAACCTCCATTTTTTATTCGATCAAATCTTTTAAAATTTTAAGTTTGGCTCCAACATTAGACCATTACTTATAACTTGTGGCTTATTTTTCCTTTTTTTCCTTTTTTTTTTTTAATTTTTCCATGTGTGCACACCTCTTCATTTTTATCACCGTCAGTGTAGCATTTGTAATTATCAGGGACTTTCAAAGCGAAAGCAAAGTTAACATTTAAAAGCCAAAACAACATAAGCAATTGTTTAGGCTACACTGACGGTGATAAAAATGAAGAGGTGTGCACACGGGGGGAGGGAATTACAGAAAAATAAAAATTATTGAAAAAAATGTAAAAATGTAAAATAAAAATGTATAAGTCACACCTTGAATGCAAACTGTAACACTTAAGCCTCTCTCGGTTCTGTTCTCTAATGGTGCCACATATTATGAAAAATTCAAAAAGGATCAATATAGTGATTAGCTATTTGCATACTAAATGAGTTAGGACACAAAAACAAAAGTGCATTGAGCAAACTACTGCTTAAGCATTACAGTTTCATTTTTTCAATAATTTTTATTTTTCTGTAATTCCCTCCCCCCCCCCCCCTTCCCCCTTTTATCTTTCTGGAATCGATTCCCTTTTACTTTTACAGATATGTTTGTACTGCGGATGTGTGTTTGGAATTAATATATTTATTCAGTGTGCTTTGATTTAAGGTAATGTTTTTACCTTTCTTATTATATATATATGGGTCTCTTACTGTCCGATAACAATAGTTTCAGATGGTGCTCAATTGCTCCCCCCTTTTTTTGGTCTGTATGTCACAATTTTTATTGAGTTATTGATTTTTTTATTCAGTTTTTACTCTGAAAATTTTTTTTACACTTAGATATTAATCTGTGTATCATCTGTTATATATGTTACATTGATTTTTACGTTATATTGATTTTTATAATTTTATGTATGTTCTAATTATTTATGTATTTTTATGTGAGGTTCTTGACATTTTTTATATTAATGTTTTGTTTTTTAAATTGTTTTGTGTTTTATTAATTTACCTTTGATTGATTTTATTATTTTTATTGTATTTATGATTTATTGTATTCATATTTATGTTTATTCATAGCCCCTGAGGTAGCCACTGGAATGTGGCGAAACCCGGTGCGAGTCAGGCATTTTAACTAATTACATAAGTCTCCACTAAATAAAGATTTGGAAAAGACCCTTGGGCATCTAGTCTTTGTTGTTTCCCCATAGCCTCCACAGGGAAAGAGCTCACACTAAGGGCAAGATGTAGTAATATCCTTTTGCTTATATGTATTTATGTGCTTATAGAAAAAATTGTGAATGAGTCAGGGTCCTCCCTCTCAGCACAATTTTTTGTCGTGAGGAGGGGAAGATGTAACCAGAACCCTCCCAGTCCATCACTATATGCTTTAGTTCCATTTCACTTTTCTAACACATCTTGAGCTATCCATCCTCTCTTATCCTCCTCCCACCTAGGAGAGCCAGGATTGGTTGCTCATGCCCTTTATAACCAGCCATTTTGTAACTAAAGATGTGGCTAGAGTCAGTACAGAGCAGATACCAGAGAGACAGGTTGTAGGTTTTTATCTCTTCCTGGTGAGGTCTCCCTGCCTCATCAGTGTCCCTTTTTGGAGGGAAATTTGTTGTGCACAACCTGCCAGTGGATTCTAGGTATTTAGTTTCAGAAAGGATATCTTTTTGGCCTGAATCATTTTGGAAATTGCACTCTGACTGAAGACCAATGAGCTCATTCTCTCCCTGAATGAGGCAAGCACCTGTGACAGTCTTGACTGTGTGAGGTGTGTGAAGGCTGGAAGAACTCTACCACAGAAGGGACTGCATTTCACTTGGTTCCTTTGATGAAGGTCATCCGTGCTGGCGGGATTCAGAGTGCGGAGGCTGAAGACACGTGAGCCCATGCCCCCCATAAATGTGACAAGCACCTGTGACAGCAGAAGTCCAGTTTAGAAAGACTTTGTAGAATAAATCATTTCCCTTTTGTTGTGAGGACGTTTTTTGGTCACCCTCTTCACTGGCTGGGTCAGCAGGTTCCCACCCTAAGACTTTTCAACCTGAGAAGTTACCATTCAGAAGAACTAAAAGAGAGAAGTAAGATCAAGGAGACCTCATGCGGATCGCCAACAATATGGGACCAGGATACAGGGCTGGATGTTCAAGAAGATGCTGGACACTAAGGTAGGAGTTTTGCTATGCTACAAAGGGACCCCTGACCTAGGGATCCCAGGAAAGCTGCTGGGAGAGCTTTGAGTGCACAAGTTACACCACCATGGAAAGCTTGAAATAAAAGGACACCTACCCACAATGAAACATTACTTTTCAATATATTTATAAATGATCTGGAAAGAAATACGACGAGTGAGATAATCAAATTTGCAAATGACACAAAATTGTTCAGAGTAGTTAAATCACAAGCAGATTATGATAAATTGCAGGAAGACCTTGTGAGACTGGAAAATTGGGCATCCAAATGGCAGATGAAATGTAATGTGGATAAGTGCAAGGTGATGCATATAGGGAAAAATAACCCATGCTATAATTACACAATGTTGGGTTCCATATTAGGTGCTACAACCCAAGAAAAAGATCTAGGTGTCATAGTGGATAACACATTGAAATCGTCGGTTCAGTGTGCTGCGGCAATCAAAAAAGCAAACAGAATGTTGGGAATTATTAGAAAGGGAATGGTGAATAAAACAGAAAATGTCATAATGCCTCTGTATTGCTCCATGGTGAGACCGCACCTTGAATACTGTGTACAATTCTGGTCGCCGCATCTCAAAAAACATATAACCGCAATGGAGAAGGTACAGAGAAGGGCTACCAAAATGATAAGGGGAATGGAACAACTCCCCTATGAGGAAAGACTAAAGAGGTTAGGACTTTTCAGCTTGGAGAAGAGACGACTGAGGGGGGATATCATAGAGATGTTTAAAATCATGAGAGGTCTAGAACGGGTAGATGTGAATCGGTTATTTACTCTTTCGGATAGTAGAAAGACTAGGGGGCACTCCATGAAGTTAGCATGGGGCACATTTAAAACTAATCGGAGAAAGTTCTTTTTTACTCAACGCACAATTAAACTCTGGAATTTGTTGCCAGAGGATGTGGTTAGTGCAGTTAGTATAGCTGTGTTTAAAAAAGGATTGGATAAGTTCTTGGAGGAGAAGTCCATTACCTGCTATTAAGTTCACTAAGGGGCAGATTTTAAAAAGTTGCGCGAGCGCGTACTTTTGTTTGCGCAGCAGGCGCGAACAAAAGTACGCCTGATTTTATAAGATACGCGCGTAGCTGCGCGTAGCCGCGCGTATCTTATAAAATCTGGGGTCGGCGCGCGCAAGGCTGCACAAAATCGGCAGCCTGCGCATGCCGAGCCGCGCAGCCTGCCTCCGTTTCCTCCGAGGCCGCTCCGATTTCGGAGCGGCCTCGGAGGGAACTTTCCTTCGCCCTCCCCGCATCCCTTCCCCTACCTAACCCACCCCCCCGGCCCTACCTAACCCCCCCTTACCTTTGTCGGCAAAGTTACGCCTGCTTCCAGCAGGCGTAACTTTGCGCGCGTCGGCCGGCAGCCCCGCTCCGTCCTCCGGTCCCGGGAGCTGGTCCGGAGGCCTCGACCATGCCCCCGGGCCGGCACCACGCCCCCGAAACGCCGCGTCAGTAGGCCACGCCCCCGACACGCCCCGACACGCCCTCTTACAAAAGCCCCGGGACTTACGCGCGTCCCGAGGCTTAACGCGCGCCGGTGGCCTATGCAAAATAGGCGCGCCGGCGCGCGGGCCTTTGAAAATCCGCCCCTTAGAGAATAGCCACTGCCATTAGCAATGGTAACATGGAATAGACTTAGTTTTTGGGTACTTGCCAGGTTCTTATGGCCTGGATTGGCCACTGTTGGAAACAGGATGCTGGGCTTGATGGACCCTTGGTCTGACCCAGTATGGCATTTTCTTATGTTCTTATGTTCTTATTCTAACTGTACAAGAATCAGCTGTAACCGCACAAGTAATTAAAGATGGATTTTATTTTGCCTTAAACAAATCAGTAAATTATTATTTAACACCCAGTACCTGGTCCTGCCTGATTTGTTACAGCAGTTCCTTTCAGGACGTTGCCACAGCTACAACCACACACAGAGGATCACACACCATTGTCTGGGCCATAGACAAGAGTCTCCCCACATAGAATGAATTCCCCATAGGGATCAAGAGTCAAGCTGGGAAGGAGTCAGTTAGCCGGAGAAGCCCCAAAGTTTATAAATATTGTGTGCCCCTGGGATTAAATACCCCGGGTAAGGGTTAAACTGAGATAAGTCTCTGAAAGGACACAGCAGTTATGAATCCTTCTTATATAGATTTGCTGAATTAGTAGTAGCATTGGTAAAAAGCAATGACTTCTCTAAGCTTTGGCACAGAATGGAGTACCTCATCCCACAGGAGAGAGTTCCCACACACCTTGCAGCTTGCCCAAGCAGAGTAAAGATTAATCATTTGTTAGGAAACTCAGTATGAGTTGATGATATTTTTCTAAATAAACAGCAGATGGAGTAATTAGTCGGCTGAGAACCAGGGTTCAAATCCCACTGCTGCTCCTTGTGACCTTGGGCAAGTCACTTCATCCTCCATTGCCTCAGGTACAAACTTAGAGCCTCATTTACTAAGCATTTTTCCCATAGACACAGAATGGGGAAAAGTAACTCAGGCCCTCTGGGGACAGGGAAATGTGCCTACTGCTCCTGAATGTAACTCACCTTGCGCTACCAATGAAAAGGTGTGAGCTAAATACAAAAATAAATATAAATAACACATAAACCAAGTGTACACAGAGTCTAATGTAACTCTGACTCAGATGAGCTTCCAGGAGTCAAAGGGCTAACACCCAATTGGCGCTATGTCCCTGATAACACTGTGTCTTTCTCTTTTTTCCCCAGTCGGCGGGTTCTCCATAGGGTGGAGGGATAAATCTCCAAGGCCCTGGACTTTAACTGTATTCTCTTCCTTTGAGTGCTAGTAAACAAGCTGGACACTGTGATGATAATCCAACATATACCCAATTAAAGGTATCAGGCTATGTTTATCCACCTAACTGTAGGCCTGCTTTCAGGCAAGTCTAAAGCTAGCCAGCTCTCTAGCCAGATAACGCTGAATATCAACACTTTTCCTGCTAACTTGGCTGGATGTATGGCGCTGCTCCTAGGATGTCTCCAAGCTATCTGGCTAAGTTATAGCCAGATAACTGAGGCATTCAGCACATGGAAAATTTAAAATCCCAGCATTTGTCCTGCTAAGGGCCAAACTTAGCCAGACAAACATACTGAATCTAGACTTCAATGAGAACATGTACAGCTCTTTAAAGCAACCTTAGAAGAGGAAGGTTTTCAACAGAGGGATGGCCACAAAATCAGAATGGAGTTTCTTCCTCAGGCACTCTTAACAGATGCGTTGCCAAAGAATTTCCAAAAATAAAATTCAAGCATGAGTTTAATGCAGTTGAAACATTATGAATATGTCTGAATATCTCCAGCCATTCACTCTAAGTAATTTAACATAAGAACATAAGAAATTGCCATGCTGGGTCAGACCAAGGGTCCATCAAGCCCAGCATCCTGTTTCCAACAGAGGCCAAAACCAGGCCACAAGAACCTGGCAATTACCCAAACACTAAGAAGATCGAATGGGACCAACGGAATTAGATTTCATACCTTCTGACCAGAAAATATTCTTTCAGTTTACCAAAGTAACCCAAGACCCTATGAAATGGCTGCAGATTTTCTCAGCAAGGATTCTTATACCCTGAGAGCTGCAAGTCAGGAGTTACTTACCTGATGACAGTAGTAGAAACACAGTAATGCGCGTCATCGTAAAGAAACCCGAGAAGCTTTCTGAAGGCATGACAGGAACACGAACAGTCACTGACTCCCTGCTCTCAGCTCTTCATTTATCCAAGCATAAGAACTCCCAAAAGGGGAGAATCAGGAATCGATGCACCCGCTGAGCTCCTATCATCAAAGAACAAATCTTGCAAATAAGCAATTTGTTTTTCTGTGTTGGCAAGCACTCCATGGAACCACACCAATGGGATTAGATTGCTAAAGGATGTCTTCAATAAAAAAAGGGAAAAACCACCCGGAGAAAAAACAGCAAGATAATAATTATGATTTTATAGCAACCCTGGAGAAGAACAGAAATCACCTCTAAGAAGGTAAGACCCAGTGCCATGGGGGATTCTGGGCATTAAGGTGTGACTGCACTTTATTTATTTAGGTATTTTTTATATACCAAACATATCGTATACACTTCACGTCGGTTTACATAAAAGTTGGACAAGCCATTAATACTTTGTCCCAAAAACTCATAATAAAATAAAATTAGCTGAGAAAGAGAAAACTGGACATGACTTATATTACCCACCAAATAATATTTATTATGATACTATGTTACAGTAATTTGATGGCACCTGTTTAATTGTTAGAATTCTAGACACTTTATACAACATATAGTTATGTGCCTTATTGTGAACCGTTGTGATGGCACCTGCTTAACGACTGTATAGAAAATTTTTAAATAAAAAATAAAATAAAAATAAAATGGAACATAAATGAATTAAAACCCCGTAAGGGTCTATAGATTTATATCTCCTGATAACATACTTAACTATAAATTGCAAAATAATAAAATACAATTTAAAATTTAATAAAACCATACATGATGGTACTATCATATAAAACTAAAAAAAATTAAAACATATTAAGTATTTTTAACTAGAGCTAAGAATTCCTAAGGGGAGTCCCTGAATGTGTTAATCTGTTTTAATGAAAACCTGCTCAAACAACCATGTTTTAACCTGTTTCTTAAATGTCTGTATGCTAGCCTCTAATCGTATATTGGGTGGTAGAGAATTCCAGAGTTTTGGCCCGGCCAACGAAAGTGCCTTTTCTCTGACTATGTTTAGGTGTGCTAATTTCGGTGATGGAACTGTGAGTAATATCTTGCCCGAAGATCTCAGATTACGAGCGGGGGTGTGAATATGGAGAGATGCATTCAACCATTCTGTGTTGTCACCATAAATGGTTTTATGAATAAGAGTCAGACATTTATACTGGATTCTTGCTTGTATAGGGAGCCAATGTAAATCCTTCAAAATGGGAGTAATATGATCAAACGTCTTGACATTTGTCAACAGGCACGCGGCCGCATTCTGCAGCAACTGTAGAGGGCGAATAGATGATGCCGGAAGGCCCAAAAGAAGGGCATTGCAGTAATCCAACTTAGTCAAAAGCAAGGCTTGGAGAACTGTACGAAAATCGTTATGATGTAATAAAGGTTTCAGTTTCTTTAAAATCTGCAATTTATAAAAGCCATCTTTTACTATGGATTTTATATAGGCCTTTAAATTAAATTCGCTATCGAATATAACACCAAGATCCCTAGCTTACTGCTTGATGTTGCGCTCTTCTCACTGGCCTACCCAGCTCATCCATCAAACCACTTCAGATGATACAAAATGCTGCGGCCAGAATTTTAACCAACACCAACCGAAGAGAACATATTACTCCCACTCTCCGAAACCTACACTGGTTACCAGTCTACCACAGAGTCCTTCACAAATCTCTCACCCTGATACATAAGTCCATCCATAACCATCTTCATCTTGACCTTGAATTCCCTCTCAAACTCCATACTTCCAACAGACCAATTAGAGAAATCCACAAAGGAGCGCTACAATCCCCTCCAACCAAAGCTATTCGCCTCGTCTCGACCAGGGTCCGAGCTTTTTCTTTAGCAGGTCCAAAAATCTGGAATAGCCTCCCCGCAGACCTCAGGCTGGAACCATGCCTACTAACATTCAAGAAAAAACTTAAGACTTGGCTGTTCCGACAAGCCTTCTCGGATCCTTCAGACTCACAATAGACAAACAACCTATTCACGAGCCACGGAACCATGCTACTATTTGAGTTGCCTATTATCCTAATACCTCAGATAATAATCTTTCCTGTTTAATCCGAATTCATTACAACTTTTGTGTTTAAGTTATTGCCCTTCTCGGGCCTTTTATTCTACTTACTTCCAAGCTGTAAAGCCTCCAAGTTTATAGTCCTTGTTTAATGTAACTTTATTGCTCTCCTTCTGATTATAATTTACTGTTCCATTTTTTGTTACAAGTTCTCTATCCCCCGTTCGATGTAAACCGATCTGATATGGTATTTAACCATGAAGTTCGGTATAGAAAAATGCTAAATAAATAAATAAATAAATGTTAGTAGAGGGCAGGCTTGAAATGATGTCTAATGCAATTTTTTCAGTCATTTTATTGCAGATGTAAAGGATCTCGGTTTTTGAGTCATTTAGGGATAGTGACATGTAAGTAAGAAGTTGTTTAATAGAATTGGAATAGATTTCCCAGAGTTTCAGTGTGTTATGTAGCAAATCTTTGATTGGTAGGAGAATCTGAACATCATCGGCGAATATAACTGAGTATCGTGTGCAGCCCTGGTCGAGAGTAGAACCAGAGGAGAGTGATAAAAATGATAAAGGGGATGGAACGACTCCCCATGATGAGAGGCTACACAAGTTAGGACTCTTCAGCTTGGAAAAGAGAAGGCCAAGAGGGAATATGATAGAAGTTTATAAAGTCATGAGTGAGATGGAACAGGTAAATAAAGGACAGTTATTTACCCTTTCAAATAATACTAAAACAAAGGGACGCTCCAATGAAACTAGCAACCAGCAGATTTAAAACAGATTGTAGAAAGCACTTTTTCACTCAGCACACTATCAAGCTGTGGCATCTGTTGCCAGAGGACGTGATCAAGGCGATGAGTATAGCGGGGTTCAAAAGAGTTTTGGACAGGTTCCTGGAGGAAATGTCCATAACACATTATTAGCCAGGTGGACTAAAGAAAGCTATTGCTATCCCTAGGAGTGAGTAAGAAGAATCAGAACTATTTAATAATATTCCACTTTTTGGTACTATATGTTGTGAGTGGGGCGCTACGGCGAGCCCCGCTCGGGGTGTTTAGTGTGCCCTTGGGCCTCAGCCCGACCCCAGACACGTCCAGGACCGACCTGAGGGTTGACGGCGTATTCCAGCATGGCTAAAAGTCTAACCCTCCACCAGGCCTGCAAGCTCCCATGGCGAACAACAGAGGATGTTGGAAGTTGAATGGTCTCTGACCATTCCGAGCCCTTTCGGATCTGCTGCGTGGAACAGCATGGAGCAGCAGGCATTGCCTGTGGTGAGGGCAGACGGAGGCATTGACACGTAGACAGGACTATGATTGATGCGACGGCATCACGGACGAGACTTGGGTTGATGCAACGGCATCAGAGACGCGACTTGGGTTGATGCAACGGGATCACAGACGACACTTAGGTTGATGCAACGGAACCACAGACGAGACTTGGGTTGATGCAACGGCATCACAGACTAAGACACTTGGGTTGATGCAACGGCATCACAGATGACACTTAGGTTGATGCAACGGCATCACAGAGACTTGGGTAGATGCAACGGCATCACAGACGAAGACACTTGGGTTAATGCAACGGCATCACGGACGACACTAGGAGCTTGATAACAGCTGGGAGGAAGGGCATATGCACTGTCTCTCAGGGCGCCCTACTCAGCCCACCCGCGGGACTGAGTCGTGGACCACCCTGTCCCACTGCACACCCTACACAGCCCTAGTAGGCTGGTCACGGACCACGAGAAGAGTGGGACAAGCACAGGGAAGATCCAGGCGAGGAGGAACTCCGATGACGGAGCCGATGTCATCCGAAGCTCCACCTATGGCTGGCGGGAACAGAAGCTCAGGAGCACAGGGACAAATCCCTCCTGCAGGTCATTCCATTCTCGGGCATGACATCATCCGAGAACCTCAGCCCTACAGGATCAGACGAAGACGCAGGAAGAACATCCGGACAGGCAGGCACATCAGGACGTGGAAGATCATGACGGGACATCAGGACATGGAAGATCATGATGGAACATCAGGACATGGACAGGGACCTCAGGCAAGATATCAAGACATAAAGACATGGTATGAAGGCAAACGAGACGAGACGAGGAGCTCCACAAAGAACAGGAGACCTTAAGGCTCTGGCAGGCAGAAGCCTCCAGAGAGATGTCACTCCGATGCAAGGCAAAGACGTACTGTGAAGACAGCCCTTAAATAGGGCTAGGCAGGAAATCAGTCCATAGGTGGGGTCAGCCACACTTCCTGTGACTGGCCCCTTAAATCCAGCAGAGAGACACGTGCCGGTGCCTAAGAAGCAAGCAGAAAGCTGTGCAGGACTACGGACAGCGGCCTGCATCGAAGCGCAGCGTGAGAGGCGCAGGGCTGGGCCTGAGGAGCAGGCCCCGACAATGGCGGCCGCTCCGGCCGCTGCAGGAGGCCCCGGGAGCGGCTCCAGCCATCACTCGAGCCCAGGGATGCGGCCCTCGCACCATGAAGGCAAGATGACGTCAGCGGCGGCTCCGTGCCACATGGGAGGATGCTGAGAGACCGCGGGTCCGGCCGCGGAGAAGAGGGCGTGTCAAGGCGGCCTCCAGGCCACAAGGAAGAACACAGTCCACGGCTCCGACCACGTGGCAGGCCCGACGGGGCATCGGGTAGCAGCGTCCATGAGGTGAGTGAAGCCTGTTCGCAGGGAAGGCCCGCGGGCAGAGGGTTCACAATACTATAGGTATTTCCCCATCCCCAGAGGGCTCACAATCTTTGTACTGGAGACAGTGGAGGGTAAAGTGACTTGCCCAAGGTCACAAGGTGCAGCAGTAGTAGGATTTGAATGCTGGCCTCCCTGGTCTGTAGTCCATTGCCCAAACTAGTAGGCTACTTTTCCACTCCAGATCTACTTTATGGGATCTGCCAGGCACTTGTGACCCAGACTGACTGCGGTCTGACCCAGCATGGCATTTATTTATTGATTGATTATATTATATAAATACATAAGAACTATCATACTGGGTTAGACCAAGGATCCATCAAGCCCAGTATCCTGTTTCCAACAGTGGTCAATCCAGGTCACAAGTACCTGGCAGGATCCCAAGGGGTAGATACATTCCAAGCTGCTTATCCCAAGAATAAGCAGTGGATTTCTTCAATTCCACCTTAATAATGGTTAATAGGGATGTGAATCGTTTTTTGACGATTTAAAATATCGTCCGATATATTTTAAATCATCAAAAATCGTTAGAGGCGATATATAATAGGAATTCCCCCGATTTATCGTCAAAAATTGTAAATCGGGGGAAGGGGGAGGGGAAGGGGGAGGGCAGGAAAACCGGCACACTAAAACAACCCTAAAACCCATCCCGACCCTTTAAAATAAATCCCCCACCCTCCCGAACCCCCCCCCCAAAATGTCTTAAATTACCTGGGGTCCAGTGGGGGGGGGTCCCAGTGTGATGTTCCACTCTCGGGCCACGGGTGCGTTGAATGCTGGCCTCCCTGGTCTGTAGTCCATTGAGAGAAAGAACTTTAAACTTTGACCAAGGAGGTGAAAAAAGACTGCTTCTCGACCCGGGGGTAAAGATCCCTAGAACCTAGCCCCGACGGTGTATCGGAAGCCTCGCCCTCCCATGTGCGTCAGCCTGGTGAGAAATTCTTAAAACCGGACTCCTACCGTGACTACTTGAGAGAAAGAACTTTAAACTTTGACCAAGGAGGTGAAAAAAGACTGCTTCTCGACCCGGGGGTAAGGATCCCTAGAACCTAGCCCCGATGGCGTATCGGTAGCCACGCCCTCCCGTGTTGACGTTTTTCTTTGAGGGTTTATTTTGAGGTCTCTCTGCGGCGCATCGCGTCCGCCGGCGCAGCGCCTAAGCCGCGCGCGCCCAAGGGGCGCACGCGACTTAGTTTGCGACTTTGTTTAGTGATTTTGTGGGACTTTGGATTTTTGAATGTTTCATGGTTTGTTCATCTCTCAAACAGGGATTTATTAGAGTTAACTTTCTTTCTCCCCACAAGAAAAGTCTATGAGAATTCGACAGGAGAAATTGGTAAGACAATATAGATAAATAAAGGGTCGGGGTGGGTTTTAGGGTTGTTTTAGTGTGCCGGTTTTCCCGCCCTCCCCCGATTTACGATTTACACGATATTTAAAAAAACAAAACCGCGACGATCCGATTCCCTCCCCCCCCAGCCAAAATCGATCGTTAAGACGATCGATCACACGATTCACATCTCTAATGGTTAATGGACTTTTCCTCCAGGAACTTGTCCAAACCTTTTTTAAATGCAGCTTCACTAATAGCTTTCATCATGTCCTCTGGCAATGAATTCCAGAGTTAAATTATGTGTTCTTACCAGCTTTAACCCTATGTCTCTCACACAGTCCCCATAGTGCAATTCTGTTCCCCCTCCTCCTGGGCCTGACCAGCAGGAGGACAACAGTACTTCACACTACATCTCGTGCCTCCACCATCCAGTGGCTCCAGAAATTTTTGCTAGTAGGACATTGAAGGCACAGTGAATTTCAGGGTAGATTAGCACTTAGTGCTTTTCTCTCCAACAAATAAAAATGGTCCAGCTAGACGGGGGAACAGCTTGGGGGCAAGCTCTTTCTGGCTATCCCTTCCTCTCCCCCTGCCCCTTCTCTGGAGCCACCCCTCAGCATGAAGCATTGCTGCACTCCTGAAGGCCACACGGAGGGGGAGGAAAGGATTTTGCAGGCGGGGTGAGTGGGTAAGAAAGGTTTGCATGAGGTGGAGCTTAGTACAGAAGATGGGTACTAAGAAAGAGGATTTCAAGGGTGCATGGTGCAGGGAAGAAGGGAGAGGGTCATATGAGATAGGGAGGATCATTCCCCAAAATAACAATTCTCCCTCATTCCCCCACCCCTCGCAAAGCCTTCGTGCAGCTGGCCTTGCAGAAGGTGGGAGTCAAACATTTTGAACTTTATGGCAAGAATGGTCTCTGCACCACCAACAAGCCAGACAAAGTCCTGCTAAGAGAAAGCATCCAGGCATGAGGGCAAAGGGAGATTGCCAGATGGCCCATTGACTGGTGAAGGAGGCACTGCAAGAGCCTCAGAGGAGTGTGACGCAGTGCACGCCCATAACAAAATGAATGTGACGTCGATAAAATCATAAGAGCCTGGACTAAGGTGAGCAGCAGCAGAAGTGCAGCCTTCCAGGGCAGGCCCTGGAGCTCACAGCTGAGAGGAGCACGAGAAGGAAGAAGACGGGAGGTTCAGGAAGAGGATTGTATAACAGTGGAAAATATCTTTCCTGAGGCTTAGTCTCGCAAACCTTTTCCGGGCAGCTCTGGCTGACCCCCTTCAGATGATTCATGCAGCGGAATCACAAAAACAAACGAACCCCCCCCCCCCCCCACACACACACACACAAAACACCTCTAAAGCCTGTACAAGTCTTTCCTACCTCAGACAATCTGAAGTGAGGGATTAAGAGCAAGAATGGCATAAATGAAATCTATTTAATTAAATGTCATTCAGAAGGCATCGAACAAGAAGTGAATGTACCCAGTGCCCTCCTGCATTGTCACTTCCCTTGCATGACAATATTGAAAGAAAGACCGATTACAAAATGTAGGGTTTTAAACTTTGACAGGTTTTCAAAATATGATTCTTGTTCAAAGATTGCAGTAGGGAGCACATTTTCAGGCAGTGCTAGAAAGAGTGGCCGCAAGCAAGTGATGGCAGGGCTGACCCTGAGTTTTGACAGGGGGGGTGCTCTGCTTTTCCCTTCCGCACTGTCTCTCATTCCTTCTAGGAGGGGGGGATTTCAGGGCTGTGAGGCTCTTACTGGTGCTGTCCTGATCTCTTGCAGAATCTTCTTTATTGCCTTCAGGAAACTGACGAGGGATGGGTTTGGTAGGGCGAGGGGCGCTATAATTCATCTGAAAGCATTCCCTCCTCACTGCAAAAAAAAATAAAAAAAACATTTGAACGGCAGCCGCTTCTCTTACTGTATTATCTCCACCAGCCAGTAATAATCAACACTTCCCTTCCATTTCTAACTCACGCCCGCTCCGTCCACATGCAGCCTCCATTTCCTGATTTCTCATCAGCTTCATGCCTGATATAAAATGGTGGGACGTGAAGGGGTGAAAAATAGGGGAGGTTATGACTGGGAAAGCAGAAGAAAGAGAAAGATTGAGAGAGACAGAGAGAGAGCTTGTCCAGCGTGTGCTTATTTGAATTCAATCTTGTAGCCCCAGCCGAGCTGAGAGATGCACGGCCTGCATTCTGAGCACCTGATCCGAGCCCTTCTAGGTGAGAAGAGGGGATGGGGCCCCATGCGGAGAGGCAACGGCTGCCCTTTCTATACATTTTGCTTTTTTTTTTTTTTTTAAAGCGAGACTTGGTATTTTGGGGCTCATAAACGTGTGATTGGCACACCTGTGCTTCCTTTCACACCAGATTCAGATTCTTTCCTTCTTTGGCTCACACTGGCAGTCTTAAAAAAATTGCATGGAACAGTCACACATTCAAACCACTTTTCTGCATTGCAATAGTGTCCTCTTCTTGGCACTAATATCTTAAAATAGAAAATGTAATGCGCTCCCCCCGGGCACATTACAATTAAACCCTGGTAATGCCTCGTTTCAGCCAGTATGGAAAGAGTTGGTAAAACGGGGGCAGGAACAGAAGCAGCTCTGGGTTTCAAGACTGCAGGGGGTTTGGAGTTTAGTCTCAGTTGGATTTATGGCCTACGCTTGGACTCAAGGAGCTCCTGCCTGTGGCTCCTGAGCTAGGTTGAGGAAGCTGCCTTGCGGTCCTTCGGGGGGGGGGGGGGGGGGTTTGTGGTAAAAAGCCTGTGAGACCCCTGGGTGTTGCCCGGGTATTAGGGTACAGGGAACTCTCTCCCTGGGGGGAGGCTCAGGACAGGGAAGACTTGCTCCTCTGACACCCCCGTGAGGTGGTGGCCTGCTGCAGAGACCTTCTGGTGACTTTTTGGGGAAATACTTTCGGTTAAAGATTTGGAAGGAAGTGTTTTGCTGCCCCTCTTCCTGCCCTGGAAGAAGAAACACGGGGGATCCCCTTCCACCTTGGGACTTGTGAGAGAGAGGGAAGGACACTGGAGAGGAGAACTGTGACTAAGAACATTTTTAGACCTTCTGAGGACACCCAGCCGCAGTCTCCAGCCCCTGGGGAGAGAGAATTTTAACTCTCTGTGCAAAGGGTGTAACTATTTTCTACCAGGAGGGGTTTTCCTGTCCCAACAAAGGATATCCTGGCCACTTGGGGACCTCACTTAGCCAAGCCCTGGAGGGCGTGTGTTTCCCATGTCCTGATATGTGAAACCCATGCACACAGATAGAGACCAAAAGAAAGAAAAGATCATCGCGCTACTGGGAACTGTATCCATTGTGCCATTTACCCATCTGATTGCCCCATTAGTAAAGATGTTCATTTTGGAGACAAAACCAAAGCCTCTGATGTTTTAGTTGCACTTACTCACCCAGGGAAAAGAACACCCTAGCATCTTTGTCACTCTGGGTTCTGAAAGAGACTTTCATCCCCACCACCCCCAGCAAAGGACTCAGCCCTGGGGAAAGAGACTGGTGTGAACTCGCCTGAGGGATCCAGCCCCGCCCCCCAAGAGAGACTACAAATTCTTTTATGCCCCCATCGCCTGCAGCCAGCACCCTGGGATGGGGGTTACAAAAGTACAGTGGACAATCTACAGAAAGATATCAGAGACGCACATTACCCAAAAAAGACAGAACATGAAAGGCTTTCCACAAAAGAATGAGCAGGAAAGCTGCATATCATCCTGGGGAAAAGAGGAGAAACAGCAGGATAATATGAATCAACACCAGAATCCTGGAGTTTCCCTGGTTACTGTCCGGACTTTGTGGACTGAATTTTCAAAAGTGTGCATGAAACGTGGTTTTATACGCATGCGGAGGCCTTTTGAAAATTACCCCCGGGTTGAATATGTAAAAGTTTGTGCAGAAGCAATTTTACAAGTACTTGAAAGAGGTGCTCCCGGGGGAGGTGCCAGAGCAGGGAAATAATTTAATCTAAAATTAAATGTACGTGTGAAGATTTACACGTGCTCCCATGCAGGCCTAAATGTGCACGCGTTTGCCCTGTGCAAGGGGTCAGATGTGGATTTCAGCCCTAAAGTGCTATGCTATAAAATTGGGCTCCCCAAATTTATTTTATTATTCTTAATGTAGCCGCTTCTTCAAGAGATCAGACCGAAACGTGCAGGGCTCACACTCAGTCCGAATGGGGGGAGGCTGGTCCCACAGGGCCTGAGGCTGCAGCAGGGGAGGGGAAACTCTCTAGCTCTCTGGATTGCTGCAAGGTTTCTGTATCAATAACCACACTAGACATTCAGTGGGTGGGGGAGTCCAAAAAACAAATTGTCAATGGATATCACTTGGCACCAGTATGTCCAGTCTCTATCCCAGTCACACTCCTGTTTCTTTGGGTGAGTGCCCCTCTGAGTGGATGGTACTAAGAGAACCTCTGCTCCCAAGGTTTGGAAGACAGCAGGGCTATTGGGGGGGTCCCATTCCTAAGATACCTGAGGTCATAGATCCTCTCCCAGAGTCCCACCCCACCATCAGGTCGCTCTGCTCCTGCGTAGATACTCGAATGGGAACCTCCAACTGAACTCCTTTTCCACTCCCCACTCTTCTCTGGGTTGTCGATGATGGATCTCTCGGTTTGAAAGCCCCAACAAGCAGCAAACCAATAAAATCCACAATCCCCTCTCCTGGGGAGGAAGGGCAGCCAAACATCCTCCCAAACAGAAACTCAAACATCTACTCAGACACCAGCAGCACTTCTCTTCTGGCCAGTCACTGCTGTCCTCCTCCAGCAAGAAGGAACAATCCTCCTGAAGCCAGGCACAAAGATTCTCCACAATCCAAAAATAATTAAAAACAACTCACTCAAAAGTGAGACAATCTCTGCCAGACCAGCTGGGTACTGATCCTCTAAGGAATCTGACTGTGGGGCCTAGAATGGGAAACTCCAGAAAATGAACACTGAAAACCCAACTCAAAACTGCCACTTTGCTCTCTAGACCCTGGGTAAGAAAACCCTGATACTGTCCCCAAAAGCTCGCATCTCAGACTCTGTTTACACTGTTCTTACTACCTCAGCAAACCATCTGAGAGCCAGGATCTCTTGTGCGGAGAGGCTCAGCTTCAAGGCTCTTTTACATTCGTCTCACTCCAGTCTTTCTTCACACCCTGTAAACAGCAGTGATGAGCCCTTCACTTAGCAGCAGCAGCAGCAGCAGCAATAACCAGGCTGGAAACTGTGTGAGTTCCAACTCCATTTTACTGATAGGCTGCAAAAGTGAATTGATGATTTCTTTACAAACTCAAAAATGAAAACATTTCAATTGATTATCACAAGTTGAGTTGCACTAAATTTGTGACCTTACTTTCTTCAAAAAGCAGTTCTCAGTCAATTCCTTTAGTGATATGACTCTTTACTTCTCCTTACTTTGAAATCCACTTTGTACTTCAGTCTCCCATCTTCCCATTTATCCCAATGCAATATCAACAGCAACAGTTTCAGTTCTTATACTTTTCCCAATCCCCTCTTCTCCCAGGAACTGCTGTCCCAGTCTCTCTGGTCTCAATTACTCCTCAAATCCTCCCAGGGGAATGGAAAGGAAGAAGTTGACCCCAATTTTCCTCTGGAAATCACAATAAAGTCTCATTTCTCATACATATTCCAAGATCCTTATTGATCTTTACTCCCCTCTTTGAGGCATCTGTCGGGTACCTTTTCACACCACTCTTCCCTGAATTCTTCTGTTCCCTGGAAATTGATGCAAGTTCATTCTTCCTTGACCTCTTCTCCTTCAGTCTTGCCAAAGGGAACACAAAAGTAACACAAAAGAGACAATGTTTTACAAAAAAAAAGAATCCAACAAGAAGCAAAAAAAGGGAGGAAAAAAAATGTCCTCCTCTGGCAACTAAAACAGTTACAAAAGCGTGGAGAAAATTACAAGGCTAACACTCTCTGTCTCCAAGTCTTCATGCAGAAAGACTCCAGAGGCCTAACCCAAAAAAATAATAAAATGTTCTAACTGAAAATCCAACATAACTGTCAGCACTCTAATATGGAGGCAGGGGTTTATTAATATGAAGGCTCTGAGCGCACATAAGGGGGCAAAACCTAGGCCTCTGCTTGACTACTCTCTCTGTACCTCCCCAGAATTTTGGTTCAGGCCTTCTGGTAAGGAAACCAGGAATGGGATATCAGAAATAGGTCAGCTATTTGGGGCTCTGACAAGTACTTGGGACCTGGACTGGGCATGGTCGGAGACAGAATGCCGGCGTTGATGGACCTTGGTCTGACCCAGCATGGCACTTTCTATGTGCCCGAAAGGCGGAATATAAATCAAATAAATAAATACAAATAAATAAGTTGTGGAAAACCTGAGGAAGAATCTAGTGAAGCATGAGGACTAGTCTAGAGTCTGGCAGCTAGGGTTTAATGCTAAAAAATGCAGAATCATGTATTTGAGTTGCAAAAACCCTAGATAGCAGTACAGTATAGGGGAAGTAAAATACTTCTGTGAACAAAAGAAGAGCAGGATCTGAAAGAGATGGTATCTGATGATCTTAAGGCGGCCAGACCTATAGACAAGCCAATGGCAAAATCCAGAAAGATGCTTGGCTGAATGGTCAGGAGAAAAAGGGAGGTGATATTGCCCCTATATAGATTCCTGGTGAGACCTATACAGGGACCTATACACTGTACAATTCTGTGCACTTCAAAAGGATATAAACAGGATGGAGTCGGTCCAGAGGGGGGCTACTCAAATGTTCAGCGGTCTTTGTTCTAAAGCATATGGGGATAGACTTAAAGATCTAAACGTGGACACCCTAGAGGAAAGGCAAGATAGGGGAGATATTTATTTATTTATTTAAAATTTTTATATACCGGCATTCGTGTTGCAAACACATCATGCCGGTTTACATATAACAGGAGTGTACAAAGAACAGTTGAATAACCTATTAGTGTGGAAGGAAGCAGTTACAAATAACAAGGTAATAGAACTGGGAGAAGAGAAGAGAAGGGAGAGGATAACATTAGATAGAGGTATTTACATTAGTAATAACATTTTTACATGTGGAAGTGGTAGATCTGGTTGAATAGAATTAATCGGTGTCCGGGAAGGCTTTTTTAAACAGCCAGGTCTTAAGTCTCTTCCTGAAGGTTGGGAGGCTGGGCTCCTGTCTAAGGTCCGGTGGGATGGAGTTCCACAGAAGGGGGCCAGCTGTTGAAAAGGCCCGATCTCTCAAGGTAATGTGTCTGGTAGTCTTGGCTGGGGGCACTTGAAGAGATCCTCTGAGTGCGTCTCTTGTTGGTCTGGAGGAGTTATAAATTTGGAATGGGATCTGTAAGTCGAGTGGGGAGTGTTGATGGATGGTTTTGTATATTATGGAAAGAGATTTGTAGAGGATTCTAAAGTGAACAGGTAACCAGTGGAGATCTTTTAGGATTGGAGATATATGGTCCCTCCTCCTGGAATTTGTCAGTAATCTTGATATAATAGAGTAATAGTAATAGTAAGATATAATAGAGACATTAAATACCTGCAAGGTATCAATGCACAGGATGCAGGTCTCTTTCAGTGGAAAGGAGACTCTGGAATGAGGGTGAATGTGGGTAGATTCAGAAGTAATCTAAGGAAATATTTCTTTACAGAGAGGGTGGTGGATGCATGGAACAGCTTCCCAGTGGAGGTGGTGGAGAGAAGGTCAGTATCTGAGTTTAAGAAATAGTGAGGCAAGCACAGGGGATCTCTGAGGGGACGTAGAGATTGCAGAGCTGAGCAGTTGGTGTGAATGGACAGACTGAATGGGCCAGTTGCTCTTTATCTGTTGTCATTTTCTGTGTTTCAATGGACCCTCACGTGTTTTGTAGCAGCTTTGAGGAGGGTAATCTTCAAACAGATTGATTTACCAGACTGAATGACCATCCCCATAGCTTCCTGTGCAAATATTAAAAAATAGGATGGAAAAGTACGTGCATTGATATACGTGGTTTCAATGCATTGCGTGTATGTGAACATAAGCATATATATGCTGCGTGATAGTGATAAGCGTATTTTACAAAATGCGTACATATCATACACGCAGGTTATAAAACACTATGGTAAAACTATGCATGGCCATATACGCCCACAGTTGTTTAAAAGTTATCCTCCCTGTATGAATTAAGGAATAATACAAACATTTTATCATCAGATAAAACAAGAAGATAACAAGAAAAGTCCATAAAGTACTGATTCCTTGTGCAAAACCTGGCAAGAAATGTTATGCTTTGTATCATGCTAGAGGAAGCCAAGTGGAAGGGTTCCCATCCGGCAGGAATAAGCCACATTTGAGGCTCCATCCAGCTTGGATTTGTTGTGTTTGCTTGGAGTTTTTACTGTTCATTTTCAGTGCTAGTGCCGCTGTCCCTGAGTCAGACATAGCCATTCAAATCCCAAGAATCCTCCTCAGTAAACCTGTAAGGGACGGAAGGAAAAAACCAAAATGTACAATAAATCAATACTAATCAAGCTTTCTAGAAGTGGGAGCAATCAGACAGTGCTGTCAATCAAGCATTCTTGGGACAGGTACAGAAGGCAGGGCAAGGGCTGTCGTGTGGTTGTTTTCTACAGATTAGATTTTGTGGGGTGGGATATGTGTATAGTACTGTATTGCATCTGTTATTACAATAGGGGGTGGGTGGCGGAGGAGGGAGTGTAATGCTTTTAGTTCACGATCTGTTGAATTTATGCAAGCCGCTTTGATGTACCAGGAAGGGAGGGATATTAAGACAAATAAATAAATAAATAAATAAAACAGCAGAAGATTATTTCCATTCAGGCAACCTTTACCTTTGCTGCTTATCAGCCTTAGAGGGAATGAGAGAGTAACCTAGCAAGCTGGGACATGTTCATTGCTTTTTTATGTAGGTGATCCTTTCCTCTGTGCCATTTTTTCCCTCCAGCCCTCTCCAGAGTAATGACCCTGTTAAGCTGGGGGGTTCTCTTGTTGTGTCTTAAACTCTGTAATAATGTGTGTTAGTTACAACTGCCAGCTGAAGACTCCGTCTGATTTCTGCAATGTGACAACTCTGCAAGGGAGTGAAGTCTGCAATGACTCAGTAGGAAGGGGCAGGCTTCAGGGTCGAGAAAGTCCTTATGTGCTCAGAACTGCTCTGTTACTTGTACTCTATCACCTGAGCTCGGCTGCCACACTTAGAGAACCCAATTTCCTGACCTTTAGTTGCTACTTTTTCCCATTTGGGACCCTTTGGAGAGTTAACATTCCCTTCATCGGGTCAGTAAAGGGAGTGTAACTCAATAACTAAAAAGGGCCAATTCACCCGTTCTGAGGCCAAGGCAAATAACTGTTCAGGCCAACCGAGAAATAAAAATCTTTACTGTTCCAGGCTGGAGCCTTCTCCAGATATTAATTCACTGAAAAGCAGTCATTTGTGGGATTTCATGACATTACAAACAAAGGATAAAGTAAGACCCCCACAAGTTGTTGCTTCTGCGATGATATATTCAGCTTCTCCAACCCAGTAGCAGGAGCAAATATTTAACAGGGAGAGTAACGTATATTGTATTTAAATTCCTTAAAAAAAAAAAGAAGAAGCAAAACAGCAATTCTATTAAAGCTAGAACATGGAATACAACATAGGAAATCTGATTCTTGGATCTGTTCAATCTGAATAGCAGACTTTTATTTCTCAGCTAATCTACACAATAAAATCTCACATGAAACTGAATTCAGCAGCACAAAACAGCCTGCACTCTGGAAATTAATCTGCACCAGCGATGGATAAGATAGCACAAGGTTCTGCGTACTCTGATGAATTGCAGAATAGAGTAGGAACATGTAATCGTTTGAAATGAATTGGGGAAATTGAAGGAAATCTCCTGTGTGCATTAATTTTTAAAACATCATGAAATCAAAAAGAAAGACGTTTTGTTCATTTTCGTCGCAGTGACGCCAGCCCCGGCCCACCAGCCCCATTTTCATCACAGTGGCAGTGCGGCAGGAGCGACCATAGATCACCCCCTGCCCCAGGATGAATATCAACGTGGTAAAAGGATTCAAGGGTGTGTGGAAATCAGGAGCGATTGGGGGCTAGGGGGGTTCCTGGGACAGGACTAATATTTTTGTTTTGTTTTGCTTTTTGGGGGGGGGGATTTTGTTTGTTGTTTGGTTTTCTTTAATTTTGAAGAAACAAAAAAAAACAATGAAAAACACAGCGAAATGAAACAAATGTCTGTGCATACCCCTGTCCTATAGCAGAGAAGCTGCCTGTACTGTCTAATAAAAGGGAACTAAAGCAGCAGGGCTCGTGCCCTCCCTTTTGGAAACGGCTCCACACTGATCTGAGCAGGGGAGCAGGGAAACAGACTTTGCCCCAGAGTCGGTATCATAAGATTGAACTGTGAGATGCGATGCAGAACCCAAACCATTAAAGCAACACCAGAGCTGTGACCAGATATAGAGCAGAAACTGGAAAGGCAGAGTTTCCTTCCTCAAATCTCAGCAAGCATTATTTATGCAGGCACTGAATATGGAAAAGATACCAAGAAATTTATAGTGCTGTTTGAACGGATAAGGATGTCGGATGATGGATGAGGGAGACTGAGAATTCCCTTATTAAAGCATCAAATCCTTTCCTAAATATCAGACAAATATCTCATCCTCCACTGCTCTGCTGCTCTCAGAATTATGCAAACCAAAAACATCTTTCTAGAAAAGCCTGCTCACTCCAGTGTTTCCTGCTGCACATCAGAATTTTTCATTATCTCCATAATGTTTATGTGAAGAAGGTTTGTAAATTTAAAAAACTGGGTCTGAACAACCATGAATAAATTCAAAAAAATGAATTCTATTAAAAATACATAATGGAAATAATTACAAGTTACAAATTACAATCTTGTATAATAAATTCAGATTTCCTATGCAAAAACCCCCTGTGCCCTCAGTATATCTGGACAGGGTAAGAGATGAAAGAAGAATTCACTGAGACTTGTGGAGCACTGAGGACAACAATAAGACTAAAGGGAGATAAAGATGCTGAAAGCACTGCACTGCCCACTAGTGGCTGCACCTGGATTAGCACTAAGATTACTTGTGGCAGGGACAAGCCAAGCCTTGAAATATCTTGTTCCTCAAAACTCCCACCCTTTTCTTCCTTCTTAAGGGTTTTTTCAATTAGCCTTTCGGGCACCTCAGGCTACATTCAGCCAAATCTGGAATATTTTTAACACCAACTTTGCAAAATAAAGAAGATAATATCCTGTGTTAAAAATAAAAAGTTCACTGTGATGAAAATGGCGCTGGTGGGCTGGGGCTGGCGCCATTGCGACGCCAATGAACAAAACGTCTTTCTTTTTTATTTCATGATGCTTTAAAAATGAATGCAAACAAAACAGGAAATTTCCTTCAATTTCCCCATTTCATTTCAAATGATTACACATTCCTACTCTATTCTGTAATTGATCAGAGTACGCAAAACCTTGTGCTATCTTATCCATCGCTGGTGCAGAATAATTTCCAGAGTGCAAGCTGTTTTGTGCTGCTGAATTCAGTTTCATGTGAGATTTTATTACGTAGACTAGCTGAGAAATAAAAGTCTGCTATTCAGATTGAACAGATCCAAGAATCAGAGTGCCTATGTCCATGTTCTAGCTTTAATAGAATTGCTGTTTTGCTTCTTATTTTTTTTAAGGAATTTAAATACAAAATATGTTGGCTCTCCCTGTTAAATTTTGGGAAAAATGCATAAACTCCTTTTGTACAGCCTTTTAGATTGATCCCAATCCGACTTGCATTGGAGGCTTCTAAAATAAATAAATAGTACCGTCCCATCACTCCACCAGCAATATGTGGACCTGAGCTAAGGAACTGAACTCAGCATGCTCAAAATCGGGACATGTAATGCGAGGGTGTGAAGCCTCGCATTACATGTGCTCACAACACTGCCTCATTTAAATCTCTTCAGCCATACTTACACAGCCCTGGAGACAAAAGGATAAATACAAACGGGAGAGAACACACATACACACACACACACACACACACACGTGGGGAATTCAAAAGCAGTTTTGAGAAAGATTTGCAATTTCCCCCAAGCTAGAAAAGTTTTTTCGATTGTCCAAACACACTGTCATTGTCATGAAAGGGTAATACAGGACGGAGGCATCATTGAGCCTGGAGTTACTCCTGCCTTAAGCAGGATTAAATATATTTGGGTCTGGGAAGACTGTCAGACATTATGTTTTGGGTGAATCGGTCTTTTTAAGCAGAACTGCGGGGGAGTGGAAAATGTTAGTGGTGTCTGTGGTAACTTCTCTTCCTATGTGCCTCATAGATCATTCCTGCGGCTTCCAAATATTTTATTTCTTCTTTTGTTATTTTTTTCTTTCTATCTCTTTTAATTACAATTACTTTTCTCTGTTCACCCTCCATGGCTAAAATCACTTTGGGTTAATCAAGTACAAGGTGCTCATGTATTTAATAAAAACCCCAAACTTATTACCCCTGCCCCCCACACCCCACTCACTGCATGACCTCAACCTTTATGTAAAGGAATAAAACACATTAGATCCTGCCCATTTCTTTGGGGGGGGGGGGGGGTTCAAAATCTATTTATTTACCAAGCAACACAAATACACCATAACAATGACTTAAGATATCAAGGGTGATAACGCTGATAAAGCCTTATCAAACACTGAAGCCTAAACAAGACTATAAAATATATACAGGTTAAAGCTTCCTGTGCCATTTTCTCCCCTGCCCCCCCCCCCCTCCCATTTTCTCACCATTTCTTCCCTTCCCCTTCCCTTACTAATCTTCCATGTAATAACACTCAACCCACAATCACACACATGTCCACTAAATCCACTATCTATGCCCCCAGCCTATCTAGCTAGTCCTGAAGCCCAGGACAAATTCTGCTTCTGTACAGACAACTAGTCAAATTCAGAGATAGAAAAAAACATCATTGCTTCATAAATCCAATTGATGTCCCAAGCCCAGGATCAATGGGGTCAGGGAAACACCTCATTTAATTAACTTAAGAACATAAGAAAATAAGAAATTATCATACTGGGTCAGACAAAGTGTCCATCAAGCCCAGCATCCTGTTTCCAACAGTGGCCAATCCAGGCTACAAGTACTTCGCAAGTACCCAAAAACTAAGTATATCCCATGCTACTGATGCTAGCAATAATATAGAAAAAAGCCTTAATGGGTAATACGAATTGACAATTGCACACAAAAAAACATATCCACCACAATTTATAGTAATGTTTTAAGGGGCCTTCATATCATCCCCTCACTTTGACATCTTTTAGAGCCATACGTAATGCTCTATCGATGAATCAAAGGGGTATTCCTTTTAATCATTGGTCCAGCATTTTTAACAATTTTTTAAAAATATTTTTGCAAGATATCACATCATCACGTGAAAAAATTTAAAGAGTTCATTTTGGCGCCATAGTTGAAGACGCTGAACCTTTGGAGGGTGAAAATGTGAAAAAAAGAGACGATCAACTTTTTCAGTCAATAAGAGTAAATTGGGACTGAATACGGAGAAATATCCCGGATTGAGTATATGCTGATTCTAGCCCCTGAAGCAGCAGATTGCGAAACATGGTACTGTGTTGGGCATGAATTAACTTCAACAAAACGGGGAAGCAATGCACTTTTTAAATATTTAAAAGTTTCTTGCAAAAATATTTTTTAAAAAATTGTTAAAAATGCTGGACCAATGATTAAAAGGAATACCCCTTTGATTCATCGATAGAGCATTACATAAGGCTCTAAAAGATGTCAAAGTGACTGTATGATATGAAGGTCCCTTAAAACATTACTATAAATTGTGGTGGATACGTTTTTTTGTGTGCAATTGATGCTAGCAATAGCAATGACTATTTTCGATGTCAACTTGAGTAATAACAGTTAATGGACTTCTCCAAGAACTTATCCAAACCTTTTTTAAACCCAGCTACACTAACTGCATTAACCACATCCCCTGGCAACAAATTCCAGAGTATAATTGTGCATTGAGTAAAAGAAGAATTTTCTCCGATTAGTTTTAAATGTGCTACATGCTAAATTCATGGAGTGCCCCAAGTCCTAGCCTGGAAGAGTAAATAACCAATTCACATCTACTCGTTCTAGACCTCTCATGATTTTAAAGACCTCTATCATATCATAAGAACATAAAAAGTGAGCAGGTCACGTGATTTGGTAGCCGGAAGGCAGCGTTTCTTCCAGGCTCCAGCTTTGCCCCACCAATCGCATACAATCCGTGGGGAAAAATGAATTGAAAAAGCACTAAAAACGAGCAGGGGACAGAGTACATGTCAGCGATTTCAACTCGGGGACAGCCGCGGTCCTCGATGACAGCACGGAGCGTGAAAAAGGGAAAAGAGAAAGAGCTGGTCTCCGAGGACAAGATGGCAGCCGTGACGAACGGTGAGTCTCCCTCCCCCCACTCATAGCTAACGATCGAAGAAATAAAATTAGCTATCTGAGAAGCTTTGGATGAAAAGTTGACGCTGCTTACCTTGCAGCTGGGGGAGGTGAGAGACTCACTAGCAGCGATTCCTCCTAGGCTGGAGAATGCAGAGACCAGGATCTCCGAGCTGGAGGAGTCTGTGGGGCACACACGTGTCAGAATGGAGGCAGGAGATAAGAGCATACAAGCCCTGCAGGCCAAGGTAGAAGAGCTGGAAAATAGGGCTCGTCGAGATAAGATTTTTGGGCTTTCCAGAGGAAATAGAGGAGCAGTCTCTGTGTGCTCTATTAGAATCCTGGCTCCCAGAGCCTTGCCTCATCTGCGGGGGAAGCTGACTGTGGAGCGTGCTCACAGGCTGGGAGCAAGAACCTCGGTGGGGGGAAGGCCCAGACTGGTAATAGCAAAGATTTTAAACTCCGCACATAAAGCAGAGCTTTGGAGAGCATCCCGAAAACAAAGAGACCTGCGCTATAAGGAACACACCATCAGGATTTTTCAAGATTTTTCAGCGGCTGTATCCGAGGCAAGGCATGCTTTTTCACCTCTCTGCTCCAAGTTGCATAAGCAGGGAACTAAATTTGCACTACTCTTCCCGGCGCGTTTACAGATCTGGGCCCAGGATTCGGTTCAAACTTTCACTACAGTGGACTCTGCAAAACGTTTCATGGACTCATTGCTTACTTAATACTCTGCAGTTTTGTTTTTTTTTCTCTCTTCTTTATTTTTACAATAAAATGTACTGATGTAGGGCAGCAGTGGGATGCAGGGAGTGACTGTATCAGAACCTGGGTGCCTTAACTCTGAGAGTGGGAGAAGATGGTGGTACTTGCTTAGGGGCGGATTTTAAGAGCCCTGCTCGCCTAAATCCGCCCAAATCCGGGCGGATTTAGGCGAGCAGGGCCCTGCGCGCCGGTGAGCCTATTTTACATAGGCCTACCGGCGCGCGCAGAGCCCCGGGACTCGCGTAAGTCCCGGGGTTTTCTGAGGGGGGCGTGTCGGGGCGTGTCGGGGGCGAGCCCGAACCGCGCTGCGTTTTCGGGGTGTGTCGGGAGCATTCCGGAGGCGGGCCCGGGGGCGTGGCTATGGCCCAGGGCGGTCCGGGGGCGTGGCCGCGCCCTCCGGACCCGCCCCCAGGTCGCATCCCGGCGCGCTAGCGGCCCGCTGGCGCGCGGGGATTTACGTCTCCCTCCGGGAGGCGTAAATCCCCCGACAAAGGTAAGGGGGGGGGTTTAGACAGGGCCGGGCGGGTGGGTTAGGTAGGGGAAGGGAGGGGAAGGTGAGGGGAGGGCAAAAGAAAGTTCCCTCCGAGGCCGCTCCGATTTCGGAGCGGCCTCGGAAGGAACGGGGGTAGGCTGCGCGGCTCGGCGCACGCCGGCTATACGGAATTGATAGCCTTGCGCGCGCCAATCCAGGATTTTAGCGGATACGCGCGGCTACGCGCGTATCTACTAAAATCCCGCGTACTTTTGCTTGCGCCTGATGCGCCAGCAAAAGTACGCCAAATCGCGCGGTTTGAAAATCTACCCCTAAGAGAATACAGATATTTGGATTTACAAGTCTCCAGTGGGAGGTATTAGAATGAACCCAGAAATAGGGTTAGCTGCCAGCGTTGGATTCCTAAGAACATAGCACCCGGCGGGACATTTCAGATATTTCTTAATTTTTTTTCTTTGAAATTTCCTTTTGAATGACTGGAGACTCCCTGGACCTGTGACCAGTACTTGGGCTATAACTTGACTATGTTATGATAACTTTCTGGCGGGATGTTTTAATCTCAAGACTGATCATCACACTTGCGCAAGGCCCCAGGGTCTGTTCTAACATTTGGAGTTCGGGTCGGCTGTGAGAGAGGTCACTCTTGTGGACGCTGGGGGCTTAGATCCGCTGGAATTGAACAGAGGGGGTGAACACCGAGTGAAACGCCGCAGCAGGACCCTTCGCAGATCCAGCGGATGGTGCAGCCAGAGTTCCTTACTGACATTTTCATATGGTGTACACTCTATATTACAAGATTTCTCATAAAAATGGGTTGGGCTGTGGGGAATTCTCTTAACTTGAAGGGTGGTACTGATTGTCTGTTATCGCTCATACACATTTTATTTAGATTGTTTTCTATTACTGGTAACTTAATACAGGCACAAGAATAGTTAGCTAGAATTGTTTCTAGTGGAACCACAGAGAACAAGTGATAGCGCCTCTGGGCCTTGTTTTTAGAGGCACCACATAGGGGAGCAGAGTGGGCCTGTAAGACTTCCTCTCTCTTTTGGTTTTTTTTTTTTTTTGTTCTTTTAATAGTAATACAGAGCGTGCCACTCGCTTACGTTTTTTTTTTTTTTCAACAGCTTACTTTATGGGGAAGGTTGGGAGATGGTTAGTTCCCATTAGTTGTTTGGTTATCTGATGTTTGGTGGGGCGAAGTTAGGGACACATCTATACGTGATCTCAGGTCTCCCCTTATGGGAGTGAGGGAGAGAAGAAAGTACGTGGTTAGGGGATGAGTCAAGGGAACTTGGGAGGTGGGCGGGGGGTGGAACTGGGGGGAACAAAGGTTTGGTTGGGGAACATGGTTAAGACGAATGATGGGGTTGGGGGGAGAAGGTGGGGGGTAATCGCACAGAGTGAAGGCAATGCTGTTGTTCTACTAAATCACTGCTTCATGGTGTCATGGAACTGTGGAAAGTTTCTCTGGGGGGAGCTCTAGCTGGGGGGGCTCTTTCCATTGGGTTTTGGTATTCTCATCGACAAAGACTTCCTTCGGTTTATGCTATGAGTAATCCCATTAGGTTGGTTTCTTGGAATGTGTGTGGAATAAATTCGCCAATTAAACGCTCTAAAATAATCTCTCAGCTAAAAAAAAAAAGGAGACTAAGATAGCTTATCTGCAGGAGACTCATCTTTCTGTGGAAGAGCATGCTAAATTACGACGGGATTGGGTTGGGGAGGCTCGTTTTGCCGCGGGGTCATCGAGGTCGGCAGGTGTCGCCATATTGATTCACAAGATACTTCCCATAAAAATTAGCAAGGAAATAGCGGATCCTCAAGGCCGCTATATTATTCTGATCTCGGAGATTTATGGTAAGACAGTGGTTTTATGCAATATATATGCCCCCAATACTTATAGCCCACTATTCTATCGTAGTATCTACTCCCATTTACTTCCTTATATCAATGAGATTTTGTTGATTGGGGGGGATTTTAATACCATACGAGACGCTGATCTGGATTCTTCAACGTCGCGCGTACGGGAGTGGGGCGTGGGCAGAGGACCCCAGTTGTTAGAACAAGCATTTCATTTGTTGGATGTATGGCGAGTGCTTAATCCTACGGAACGGGACTTTACACACCTGTCCCGAGCTCATGCCTCTCACTCCAGGATTAATTATTTTTTAATTAGTGATCATGCATTTTCTTTCGTCACAGATGCAAAGATTGGAAATATAGTAATTTCAGATCACGCACCTGTTTGGGTTGATTTGCAATTCAATAAAGGCTATTCGCCAACGCGTATCTGGAGATATCCCTACTTTTTGACCAATGACACGAAATTTCGGAACTTCTTGCGCGCTAAATGGACAGAATATGAATCCCACAATAAATTACACATGACTCAACTGGCCCTGTTTTGGTCCACGGCCAAGGCAGTCCTTAGGGGGGAGATAATCTCCTACGTCTCACACCGTAAACGAGTTTTGGATCGTCGTATAATATCGTTGAATAATCAGATGCGCGGAGCTAGGATTCGCTTAATAGCAGGGGGTGGGGAGGAAGTGCGGGCCGCATATCGCTCGATACAGTTTGCACTTAATTCCCTGATACATCAACGGACGAAGAAAAGCTTTGTTTATTACCAATTTCAGTTACATCAATATAGCAATAAAACAGGGCGAATGATGGCAAATATGATTCGGGCGGCACGGTCTAAGAGATTTATCTCGGCGCTAAGAACGACATCCTCCCAGGTGATTCAAGATACTGATGGTATTTTGGAAAGATTTAGAGAGTTTTATTCGGCTCTCTATACCTCGGAGGGGGGGGTCAGAGGAGACGAGGGACAGGTTTTGTAATGATTTGCCAATTTCCACACTGACTCTACAACAAAGGGAGCGGCTAAATCAGCCCATACAGAAAGAAGAGGTAGTTCAGATTATCAGAGGCCTACCAAGTCTAAAGGCACCTGGACCTGATGGTTACACTGCAGAATTTTTTAAAGGGGTGGTAGATCAGATAGCGGAACCGCTGGCGGCAAATTATACAGAACTGATAGAGCGAGGATCTTTCTCCCCACACGAAAATCTGGCTTTCATTACTTTGATACCTAAACCAAACAAAGATCCCCTGAGACCGGAATCGTACTGCCCGATCTCTTTACTAAATCTAGATCATAAAATACTGGCGAAAATACTGGCAGAACGCCTGGCTCCTTTGTTGCCCATGTTGGTAGGGGATCACCAAGTGGGTTTTATTCGGCAGAGGTATGCTTTAGCCAACATACGTAGAGTATTGATAGCTCAAACCATTTGTAGGCAGTTAGAACAGTCACACCTAGTAATAAGTTTTGATGCCGAAAAAGCCTTTGATAGAGTAGAGTGGAAATACTTGTTTTACATACTACGGAGAATGGGGTTTGAGGGAATTTTATTATATACGGACCCCAGGGCGGTGATTTGGGCCAATAGTGGGCTGTCCAGCCCATTTGTGGTCGCTAGGGGTACAAGACAGGGATGCCCGTTGTCCCCACTACTGTTTATATTACAATTGGAACTGCTCATGTTAGCAATACACCAAAACAGGAATATCTGGGGAGTGAGATTGGGCCCGCAAATTTTTAAGGGGGTGGCTTTCGCGGACGACCTGCTGGTCTTCATAACAGAACCCCGACGATCATTGCCAGTATTATTGGATACGATTGGGGAATTTGGCCGATTCTCCGGATTACGTTTAAATGAGTCTAAATCCTCGGTCTTGGCTTATCCCAACACACTCCCCGCCCAGTGGCAGGGGGATTTTCCTTTACAATGGGCCCAAGATAATTTATCATATTTGGGTATTAATCTTCCTGCGGATCCTGACCGTGTTTATCAGACTAATGTCCCACAGAGATTGCAGGCTACCACTGCACAGTTAACGACATGGACCAAATTACCGCTGTCTCTGCTTGGCAGGATAAATCTATTTAAAATGATGATATTGCCTAGGTGGCTTTATCTCCTTCAAAATTTGCCAATTCTCATACGACGGAAGGACTTACAGCGCTTGTAAGGAGCGCTGGGGAGATTTCTATGGAGGGGAGGGAAAGCATGTCTGCCATTATCCTGGTTGAAATCTAGGTGGGGAAGGGGTGGGCTGGGCGTGCCGGATTTGGCTTTATACAACATGGCTTGTAATCTGAGGCTTGTTAGGGATTGGCTGCTGGGTTCCTCTGCTCATGCCCCGTTCTATGTGGATGCTGCTTTGATGAACCCCATTGCGCCGGCTTATGCGGTACAATCTGTGTCGCCGACAATCCCCTCGTTTATAAAGACAACAAAGTTGGTGTGCCCACTTAGGCTAACATGGAGGCGGCTGATGCGACTTTTAAAGCTGTCGACATCCTGTGCCTATTTTTTCCCGGTGGTGGGAAACCCTGATTTTACCCCGGGGTCTCAATCCTCATCTTTTAGGGTCTGGACAGAGAGAGGTATCACGCATATGGGGCACATGTGGACAACCACGGGAGAAATACTTTCATTCAAGGATTTTCAGGCCCTTTATGGGTTCGGGATCACGCAAGCCTTCCCATATATGCAAATTGTCCACTATTTACGTGCGCTACCAGCTTCTTATAGCGATCCCTTGGTGTATCGGAGGCTGGATGAGCTTTTCCGGTTTGCAGAAAATAAGACACCTTCCTTATCTCAGTATTACCAACGCCTGAAAAAAGGGCTGGATGTGGATATATACCCCAAATTGGTTACCCTTTGGGCGAGGGATGGCGACTTCACTATCACCCAGGATATTTTGAGCGTGGGATTTGGGCGAATCTCCAAGATCTCCTCTAATATGTATTACAGGGAGTTGCAATTTAAATTTCTAAGTAGGGCATATATTTCCCCTCAAGTGGCCTCCCAATTAACTATAACATCGTCAGCGAACTGCTCCAGATGCCATGACAAGCTGGGGACGTTGTCCCATGCTTTTTGGACTTGCCCAGGGGTACAACGCTTCTGGCGCAAAGTGGCAGATTATCTGGCGACGATATTAGATGTAGCATTCCCAGTTACCCCTTACTGGATGTTATTTGGTTGCATATCGCCCATTAGGATACGGGACCCGGAGTCACGCCTTCTGTTACAAAAAGCCTGCTTAGTGGGGAAAAGGGTGATACTCTCAGTCTGGCGGTCGACAGAACCTCCGTCGTATTGGACCTGGAGGAATTTATTCCATGCAATGATGACTAGGGAATCTTTGGCTTCTCATGCATCGGCACGAGGCAGACGTCGCTTTCTGTCGGTGTGGCAGCCTATCTGCAATCAATCTCCCATAGAGCATGAAGTCTTATAGTGAATGATTAACTTTGTAGGTAGGCAATTGAATAATGGGATGGTGGTATATATCACTGTGTGGATAGGAGGTGTGGGGGGGGGGTGTGAGGGGGGGTTGTTCTGTACAGTTGTGAAGTATTGTATTTTTGGTCTGAGGAGAGATCAGATTCCACTCTCCTCAGTGTTGTACTTTGTATTGGAAACTCAATAAAAATCGTTTAAACATAAGAACATAAAAAGTGCCATGCTGGGTCAGACCAAGGGTCCATTAAGCCCAGCATCCTGTTTCCAACAGAGGCCAAACCAGGCCACAAGAACCTGGCAATTACCCAAACACTAAGAAGATCCCATGCTACTGATGCAATTAATAGCAGTGGCTATTCCCTAAGTAAACTTAATTAACAGCCGTTAATGGACTTCTCCTCCAAGAACTTATCCAAACCTTTTTTGAACCCAGTTACACTAACTGCACCAACCACATCCTCTGGCAACAAATTCCAGAGCTCTACTGTGCGTTGAGTGAAAAAGAATTTTCTCCGATTAGTCTTAAATGTGCTACTTGCTAACTTCGTGGAATGCCCCCAAGTCCTTCTATTATTCGAAAGTGTAAATAACCGAGTCACATCTACTCGTTCAAGACCTCTCATGATCTTAAAGACCTCTATCATATCCCCCCTCAGCCGTCTCTTCTCCAAGCTGAACAACCCTAACCTCTTCAGCCTTTCCTCATAGGGGAGCTGTTCCATCCCCTTTATCATTTTGGTTGCCCTTCTCTGTACCTTCTCCATCACAACTGTATCTTTTTTGAGATGCGGCGACCAGAATTGTACACAGTGGGGTAGATTTTAAAAAGCATTTACTCGAGCAAAACTGGTTTTTGCTCGAGTCCATAGGATTTACTCAAGTCCATAGGATTTACTCAAGTAAGTGCACTTTACTCGAGTAAATAGCTTTTGAAAATTGCTACGATAGTATGTCACATTTACATGCCTAACTCCTTTGAAAATGACCCCCAGTATTTAAGGTGCAGTATCACCATGGAGCGATATAGAGGCATTAGGACATTTTCCGTTTTATTAACCATTCCCTTCCTAATAATTCCTAGCATTCTGTTTGCTTTTTTGACTGCTGCAGCACACTGAGCCGATGATTTTAAAGTATTATCCACTATGATGCCCAGATCTTTTTCCTGGGTGGTAGCTCCTAATATGGAACCTAACATCGTGTAACTACAGCAAGGGTTATTTTTCCCTATATGCAACACCTTGCACTTGTCCGCATTAAATTTAATCTCCCATTTGGATGCCCAATCTTCCAGTCTTGCAAGATAATCCTATGGAATGTATCACAGTCCGCTTGTGATTTAACTACTCTGAATAATTTTGTATCATCCGCAAATTTGATAACCTCACTCGTCGTATTCCTTTCCCGATCATTTATATATATATTGAAAAGCACCGGTCCAAGTACAGATCCCTGAGGCACTCCACTGTTTACCCTTTTCCACTGAGAAAATTGACCATTTAATCCTACTCTCTGTTTCCTATCTTTTAACCAGTTTGAAATCCACGAAAGGACATTGCCTCCTATCCCATGACTTTTTAGTTTTCGTAGAAGCCTCTCATGAGGGACTTTATCAAACGCCTTCTGAAAATCCAAATACACTACATCTACCAGTTCACCTTTATCCACATGTTTATTAACCCCCTTCAAAAAAATGAAGCAGATTTGTTAGGCAAGACTTCCCTTGGGTAAATCCATGTTGACTGTGTTCCATTAAATCATGTCTTTCTATATGCTCTACGATTGTGATCTTGAGAATAGTTTCCACTATTTTTCCCGGCACTGAAGTCAGGCTCACTGGTCTATAGTTACCCGAATCACCCCTGGAGCCTTTTTTAAATATTGGGGTTACATTGGCCACCCTCCAGTCTTGACCAATGTCTTAAATTTTAAAAAAGAGGTCTCCTTCTTTAGTGCATGGGGCAGTGAATTCCAAAGACTTAAACATTTTTTTCACGGGACTTGCCCAATCTTAGTAATCTGAACGAAGGAACATCAAGTACATAGAAACAAAGAAACATGATAGCAGAAAAAGACCGAATGGCCCAACCAGTTCTCCCATCCACCCAATTAATTTAGCATTATAATTCTCATCACTTCCTTTGAGATCCCCTGTATTTATCCAATGCTTTCATGAATTCAGATACTGTTTTGGTTTCCTCCATTAACGGAAGGCTGTTTCACACATCCACCACCCTCTATGTAAAGTTTCAACCTTGGTCCAATGTATCCGCCCCTGAGGCGACAGTTCAGTTCTCTGTAAACCGGTGCGATATGTATTCTATACAGGAACATCGGTATATAAAAATGAAAAATAAATAAATAAGATTACTTCTGAGTCTATCCTCTTTCAACCTCATCTCCTGGCTCCTTGTTCTAGAGCCTCCTTTCCATTGACAAAGGCTCACCTCCTGTTGCATTCGTGCCTCTTCTTGCCCCTCACTCCACCCTCTTTACCTTGGGAGCGACTCCATTCTGCTCTGATGGACAGATGCAGCCGCGGCTTCTCCCTGCCTCTTGGTCCCGGTGTCCCCGGGCTGGCTTGACGCTACGGATCCGCCATGTTTCTGATGATGTAAGGGTGCGCGCGCGCGCTCCAGACTTTGTACCAGCAAGGGCGCGAACCTCGGGGACATCCCCCCGTAGTAACGTCATCCATTTGCACTTTAAAAGGTCTTTGTTTGCTAACCTCTAATGAGTTAGCAAGGAACTCCAACAGGACTTGCTTCGGCAGTCCACGATACTTGCAACAACGATCCGAGTCAGCCAGGGGAATCCTTCTCCACTGCTCGGCCTTTTCAAACTTACCAGGAGTACCCGCTCCACAGGGGCTCTGCTCTCTCTTCTTGATTTCAAATTGCCGGAATATTCAGAAGACTCCTCATTGCCTGGAAGCGATCGCAGACGTGAACACAGTGAGTTCTACTGTAGATAAGAATCGGTACTCGCTCCACGAGGGCCTACATTCCTATAGCTCTGAAGACTCCCTTCCATCCAAGACATTATCGCAGGTACGGAGATCGAGAGTTATATTGGCAAGATTGCAGATAGGAACCGGTACTCGCTCCACGAGGGCCCATGTTCCTAGAATCCTTTACAGACTCTCTTCTACTCTAGAAGCCATTTCATATAGAGCTATTGTGAGTTCTTATTACAGACTGTTTAGAGGAACCAGTGCTCGCCTACGACTCCTGTTCCTGAATATACTGAAGACTCTCTGTGGCATAGAGACCATTGCAGACATCTACTATTGTGAGTGTACCATCTTGTATCCAGTATACCCTGTCTACTCACTACTTCTAGTCTCTCTCTACAGCTCAACGACCCAGAGATTATATTTATTTATTTTATTTATTTATTAACTTTTATTTACCGACATTCGTGAAGCACATCATGCCGGTTTACAATGAACTCAGGCGGAAAAATACAATAAAACAATAAAACAATGGAGCAATAAAACAAGGGGGGAGAGGGGGGAAGGAGAGAGGGGAAGGAGGATAAGAAGGGGAAGTGGGGAAGAGGGGAAGGAGGGAGGGTAGGAGGATAAGGAGGGGTGGGGGAGGGAGGGGATAAAGGGGAGATGGGAAAGGCAGAAAAGATAGAAGAAGTGTAAAACAAAATAGAGGAAACTATGTACAGTTGACAATATGTACAGTTACAATCAACTTAAGTATAGCTAAGGAGGTATTGAAAACCGGCAGTATTATCTGGGCGACGGAATTCACTTACATATAGCTTCTTTAGGGGTAAACTAGAAGGATTTAGGGGCGGCCAGGAGGCACTGGGAACACTGGGGTAACTTGGAGGGTTGTGGAGGGGCAACAGGTGGGTCGAGCGGGGAGGGGGGGAGTGGGGGGTGGAGGTCAAGCAGGAGGAGCTGAAGAGGGAGGAGATTTACGTTTGGTTTGTATCGGGGTAGGCCTGCCTATGTCACACGACCCGTGTGACATAGTGAGGGCAAAAGTAGCGCCGGCGCCATTTTGAATATTGGCAATACGGCGCGAGTGCAGGAGGTCGCTCCCGGACCCCCGCTGGACTTTTGGCAAGTCTTATGGGGGTCAGGAGGCCCCCCCAAGCTGGCCAAAAGTCCCTGGGGGTCCAGCGGGGGTCCAGGAGCGATCTCCTGAACTCGTGACGTCGGGTGACAGGAACCAAAATGGCGCCGGCGCTACCTTTGCCCTGTCATATGGTAAGGGCAAAGGGCCACCGGCGCCATTTCTATTAATGCAGCCGTGGCCCGAGAGCGGGAGATCGTGGGAGATCGCGCCGGGACTGGGCCCCGGTAATTTAAAACATTTTCGGAGGTTCGAGAGGGTGGGGGATTTGTTTTAAAGGGTCGGGGTGGGTTTTAGGGTTGTTTTGGTGTGCCGGTTTTCCCGCCCTCCCCCGATTTACGATTTTTTATGATTTTTAAAAAAAACAAAACATGACGATCAGATTTCCCCCCCCCCAGCCAAAATCGATCGTTAAGATGATCGATCACACGATTCACATCCCTAATTAGATAGCTACCTTCTCTTTCTATGGGACTTGCCAGCAGCCTATATATAACAGTTTGCTACTCCATAACGGAAGCATGATAGATTGCTATCTCAGTAGCGAAGTACATTATACCTATTGTTAGCTCCTCTCCTCAGAAGAGTGTCATTGATCAGATTGCCAACTCCTCTTCCCTGGGGAGTTGATCCATACAGATTGCTACCTCTTTCTCTTACAGGAGCATCTATAGCAGTTCGCTAACAGATTACTAACTCTGCTCTCCTGGCGGGGTCAGCACTACAGGTAGCTAACTCCTCCCCTCTGGAGGAGCAGATCATGACAGATTGCTACTCCTCCCCCTTTCAGGGAAAAAGCAGAACAATTTGCTAACTCCGCCCTCCTGGTAGGGTGAGCGACAACAGACTGCTAACTCCTCCCCTCTGGAGGAGAAGAGCATAACAGATTGCTAACTCCAGTGAATCCGGCTGAAAAATATGAAACACTAACTTCAGTGAATCTGGCTTTAGTTTGTTACCTTTAACTTCAGTGAATTCAGCTTTCAAGAAAAGAATTGGAGAAGCAGTACTCCTGGGGATTCAACTCAAGGTATTGGATGTTTGTAGTCCATGGACCCGGCTCACCTTTCTGCCTTGTATGCCATTCCGGGCCTGGCTCAACGCCTTTCAGAACAGCAAAAAACCCTGGAGAAACTTACTGCAGCCTTTCACCAGCTTCATACACAGAAGGCACAAAGCACAGCTTCTATACAAGAAAACCAGTTACCAGAGATAACTTTAAAATCAGCTGTTCCACTGGTGGCACCTGTTCGATTCTCCGGAGAACTCCAGAAGACTCAAGGCTTCCTGAACCAGTGCAGCTTACACTTCACTCTACAACCTTCATTGTTTCCCACAAGTCTCTCCAAGACCAGCTACATTCTGTCTTATTTGGATGGGAGAGCCTTGTCATGGGCTTCTACCTTGTGGGAATACAAGGACCCTATCTTGCAGGACATAGAAAGATTTATGGACTTGTTTAAATCCGTCTTTGATGACCCTGCTCATATGTCTGTTGCTGGATTTGCTTTGGTGGACTTAAAGCAAGGCAACAGATCCCTGGCGGAATTTGCCATTGAATTTAAAACTCTAGCAGCAGAGCTGCACTGGGACCCCAGATGTCTGAAAACACTCTTTTGCAGAGGCCTGGACACTCACATAAAGGATGAGTTGGCTGCTCGTCAGACACCTGACTCGCTGGAAGAATTGATATCCTTAGCCACTCGGATTGACTGGCGGCTCCGAGACAAGGTGAAGGAACTCCGGCCTAAGGTGTTACCTGGGTTAAAACCAACCAGTGCTCCTGCACTATCAAGGGGAACAGCACCTCCAAGAAGGAACCGAAGGAATCTGGTCGTGGTCACTTGACGTCTAAAGAGAGAAGATATAGAAAGAAGAACGGCCTGTGCATATACTGTGGTCAGCCAGGCCATGATGTTTCTGTCTGCCCTCGTCGTCCGGAAAACGGACAAGCCTGAGTCCCGTGGGAGGACTGTTCTTGAGCTATACAGTAATATCTCCTCCATTCTCTCGTCCAGTCTCGATGAACCCTGAACCAGTGACGGTTCGAACCTCTGCCCTGAAGGACTCAGGGGCAAGAGACAACTACCTTCTCAGATGTTTTGTGGAATACCTGAGGAGTCCATGTGGTAAAATTGAAGATCCAATATCGTATCACACTATGAAGTGGGCCTTGGACGATTCTTTTCACCACCACTTCTTTTGAGGATCTTATTAACATCACCAGCAGTTTTCTAAATCCTGCTGTTAGTCATAGCGGTTGCTATGCACGCCATAGCTAGGTGGCGCTCTTCACCTACCATGTCTTCTTGGATTACAAATTGAGAATATTACTACATTCTACCTACTTGGAAGTCGTGCTGAAGGACTACAGCACTGTTGATTCCGAAGTAGAAGTCATCTCTACCTCTCAATTTTGTGTTGGTCCACTCAGAGATCGTGCTGATTCTGAAGTAAGAAGACATCCCTGGCTACCAGTATTGCGATTGGCCTACTCGGAAGTCGTGCTGGGGTTACAGCACTGTTTGATTCCGAAGAAGAAGATATCTCTATTCATCAACTTTACTTAAGGATTACTCGGAAGTCGTGCCATAACCTATGGCACTGGTTGATTCCGAGGAAAGAAGAAGATGTTTTTACTCATCAACTTTGTTGGATCATTCGGAAGTTGTGCTGGGGGTTTACAGCACTGTTTGATTCCGAGGATGAAGATTTATCCATCCATCGACCTGTTCATTTTGCTGGTATTATCAACATCTCTCTTCCAGCATCCTGCAGAAGAGCCACATCAGAAGTGGATATTGGACCAATTTCTACATCACCACTTCCACTGAAACCTCAGTGATGTCCACAGCAGCCCTCTCATTGCTGCTGACGTCATTATTCATTCTACTAGATTCTTCAAATCTACATCTATCTGTGTTATACGAACTTGAACTTGAGACCTTGGATGTTTGAGACTGAACTTTGTTTGCCTGAAAAGGCTTCGACCCCAAAAACATCTTTGGGATACTTAGACCTATTGGATAAGAGATGCTCATTAGTTGCACCTCACGCATCTCTGGTACTTAACCTGGTACCCGAAGAAGAGATCGCCCTTTGAAGGGGGGTACTGTTGTGTTCGTGCCTCTTCTCGCCCCTCACTCCACCCTCTCTACCTTGGGAGCGACTCCCTTCGGCTCTGACGGACAGATGCAGCCGCGGCTTCTCCCTGCCTCTTGGTCCCGGTGTCCCCAGGCTGGCTTGACGCTACAGATGCACAATGTTCGCGCTCTAGACTTTGTACCAGCAAGGGCACGAACCTCGGGGGCGTCCCCCCGTAGTACCATCATCCATTTTCACTTTAAAAGGTCTTTGTTTGCTAACCTCTAATGAGTTAGCAAGGAACTCCAACAGGACTTGCTTCGGCAGTCCACGATCCTTGCAACAACGATCCGAGTCAGCCAGGGGAATCCTTCTCCACTGCTCGGCCTTTTCAAACTTACCAGGAGTACCCGCTCCACGGGAGCTCCGCTCTCTCTTCTTGATTTCAGATTGCCGGAATACTCAGTAGACTCCTCATTGCCTGGAAGCGATCGCAGACGTGAACACAGTGAGTTCTATTGTAGATAGTAATCGTTACTCGCTCCACGAGGGCCTATATTCCTATAGCTCTGAAAACTCCCTTCCATCCAAGACGTTATCGCAGGTACGGAGATCGAGAGTTACATTGGCAAGATTGCAGATAGGAACCGGTACTCGCTCCACAAGGGCCCATGTTCCTAGAATCCTTTATAGACTCTCTTTTACTCTAGAAGCCAGATTCATCTGAGATTTATCTCTGCCAAACCATGCTGCCTCAGGTCTTGCAATCCACTGGATTCCAAAAATTGCATTATCCTCTGTTTTAGCAGTGATTCCATTAGCTTGCTCACCACAGAGGTCAGACTAACCGTCTATAGTTCCTAGCTTTCTCCTTCCACTTTTATGAATAGGAACAACATCTGCCCTTTTTCAGTCCTCTGGGACTACTCCATATAGCTATGAATATTACTTTTGTAAACTGTTCTCTAAATTTATAAATAAATAAATAAATACTCCAGACTCTAAAGAATTACATTTTGGGTCGCAGATCTTAAGGGCCTGGCAGGACAATACATTTTTAAGTAGGCATTGAAACTAGTAGGAACAAGGCTATTCAGACCCTTAAACACCAAAACAAGAATTTTAAGTTTTATCTGCCAATTGATTGGCAACCAATGGTATTTTTTCAGGATTGGGGTAATATGTTTGAAAGTTACCTTTTTAGACAATAACTTTCAAACTGGTGTGCAGGCACACTTTGGCACATGTGCATCAATGCGCATCCAGATACGCAGCCACTTTATAACTTGCATGCACATATGTGCGCATATTATAAAATAGCCTGTCCGCAATCACACGTGAGCCTAATTTTAAGTGGGCACATGCCAATGCATACAAATCCTGATTCTGCCACTTGTCTGCATTCTATAACAGGTGCACATCCATGCCATTGCCAGTTTCACTAAATCATTCACCAGTTTACCCAGTTAAGAGCTAGGTCATCCAAACCCTCCTGGCTTGTACTCTCCCCAGTTATCCAGACTTTTTAAACATGGCAGAAATGGCTAATTTTTAAGTTCCATAGCAGAAGAAAAGTTACATGGCAGTAGACCTGGGCGCACAAGTATTTATGCACACATCTTTTGGCCATGCCCTGAAGCACCCACACCCTGCCCAGACCATGCCCACACCACGTGCCTTTTTTAAATCAAGTGAGATGTGCGCACAGCAGGAGATACGCACACATCTAGGCAGCTTTTCAAATTCGGTGGGCACACATGAGCCAGACCTGTGTGCGCATCTGCAAATTTTGGCACACAGTAGGCTTTTAAAATTCACTCTTTAATGTGCATAAATGGCTTTTGAAAATTGCTATGATAGTATGTTACATTTACGTGTGTGGGAGGCAGTGCCCCCTATGTTCCCTCTTAAACCAGTGCAGGACTAGGCTAGGTGCCTGGGCCCCTTTAATTCCCCTTGTGAGAGAGCTCTGTGGGTGGGGCCCAACAGGGGAGAAAAAAAGAGCTGGGACCCAGGTGGATTAGTGAGACCAGGCCCAGGTCTCCAGGAGGAAGGCAGCTCCTATAGAATATTGCTGTCCAAACACTGAGCTGTAATGAAGCTGTGTGAATTTGAGGGAAGCAGTACTGACCTGTGAAAAATTGGAGTACACTGTTCTGAAGGTAAAGGCAGTCTACTAATGGGTGTTTGTTAAAACTGCAAATAAAGATAAAGTGTTTTAAGAAAGGTTGGAGTCAGACTAAGTTTGTGCCTCCAGGCATGAGGGATCACCGCTCGGTCCCACATATGGTATCATGCATGGGATTTTTTTCTCTAAACCTAGTACAAAGGAAAGCCCAGCCTCCAAAGAAAATTCTGTATGTGTGGCCTGCCAGAAGTAGTTTGGAGGCCAAACTGTTTGCAGAAGAGAGAGGGAAGTGTCTGTTTGGAATACACCCTTTGCAGTAGAAGAGGACAGGAAGCACGTGCCATTAGCCATGCGAATCTCAAATTTCTCAATCCTTTGAGTGCAGATAAACTTAAAGATAGTTGAAGAGGATTGGTAAGTATAATTTTGGGAAATCTTAGGACTTAAAAAAGTTTAGAGAGAGGTGAATAGTGGGATATATTCTTTAGAGTTTGTGTGTGTCTGAGATAACAAGCAAGCCAGAGGGAATTAATTGTAGTGTCTGTCTTTCCATCCCACCTATCCCTAGCTCAATCCTTGATTTTTAGGCAAGAGACACTTTCTCATTAAAAGTCAATCAGGCTTTTATTTAAATCATACTATTGCATCAGCCCTTATTGAATGTTTAATCATCCCCTTGTAGGTTGCTAGCAGATTAATTAGTGAATACAGCTCTAATTCCAACTCCCTTAGCAACCTAAACTTAAGTAGGAACTCAACAAAATTAAGATGAAGGCAGCAGTCTAGCAGCAAGAGGGAGGCTTTCTAGTCTTTTGCAATAAGTGTCACTTGTATGATTTTTTACCTGCCGGTGAGAGATTATATGTGTGCACCAGGTACAAAGAGCTCCTAGCTCTAGAGTGCAGACCTAAAGGAGCTGAGGCAGATAGAGAGGTACATTGATGACACAGTAGCCAAGTCCCAAATCCAGTCTGGCAGGCCTGGTGCTGTCTTGGATCAGAAAAGTGTTCCAGTTGGAGAGCATCATCCTGGTCTAGTAGAAAGTGATCCTTTAGCAAAAACCTGCTCTCCAGGTGATGCGTTGACCTCTCGCACTGAGGACTACTGCCCAGGAGAGAAGGGTTAGGTCGGCCATCATAGTTGGTGATTAAATTATTAGAAATGTAGATAGCTGAGTGGCTGGTGGTCGTGAGGGCTGTCTGGTAACTTGCTTGCCTGCTGTGAAGGTGGTGGACCTCATGCATCACCTAGATAGGATTATAGATGGTGCTGGGGAGGAGCCAGCTGTCGTGGTTCATGTGGGCACCAATGTCATAGGAAAATGTGGGAGGAAGGTTCTGGAAGCCAAATATAGGATTTTAGGTAGAAAGCTGAAATCCAAAACCTCCAGGGTGGCATTCTCTGAAATACACCCTGTTCCACGTGCAGGTCCCCAGAGGCAGGCAGAACTCCGGAGTCTCAATGCGTGGATAAGATGATGGTGCAGGGAAGAGGGATTCAGTTTTGTAAGGAACTGGAAAACCTTTTGGAGAAGGGGGAGACTTTTCCGAAAGAACAGGCTCCATCTTAACCAGAGTTAATCAGGCTGCTGGTGCTAACTTTTAAAAAGGAGATACAGCAGCTTTAAAAATAGAATAAGAGGGAAAGCCAACAGTCACTCAGCAGGACATGGTTCAGAGGAATGTATCTTTGAAGGATACTAATGAAACAGGAAAGTTAGGGCATCCTAACAGAGAAGTTCTTATAAAAGCAAAAGTAGTCCATGTGCCTACAAGTAAAGAATCACCTGAGCTAAAGAATTCTAAATTATCCCTATCAACTGAAAATCAGGAAGTAAATACAAACAAAAAAGTACTTTGATATGCCTGTATGCCAATGCCAGAATTCTAAGAAGTAAGATGGGAGAGTTAGAGAGTATGGCAGTGAAAGATGAAATAGACATAACTGGCATCTCAGAGACCTGGTTTAAAGGAGAATAACCAATGGGACAGTGCTACATCAGGGTATAAATTATATCACAATGATAGGGTGAATCAACTTGGTGGGGGTGTGGCACTTTATGTCCAGGAGGGTATAGAGTCCAACAGGATAAAGATCTTACAAGAAACTAAGGGGCCGATTTTAAATCCTATGCGCACAGGGTACATTTGTGCGTGCTACCTGGCACGCACAAATGTACACCCGATTTTATAACATGCGTGCTGCCGCATGTATTTGGATTTTCAGAAGGCATTTGACAAAGTCCCTCATGAGAGGCTTTTAAGAAAACTAAAAAGTCATGGGATAGGAGGCGATGTCCTTTTGTAGATTACAAACTGGTTAAAAGATAGAAAACAGAAAGTAGGATCAAATGGTCATTTTTCTCAGTGGAAAAGGGTAAACAGTGGAGTGCCTCAGGGATCTGTACTTGGACCGGTGCTTTTCAATATATTTATAAATGATCTGGAAAGGAATACGATGAGTGAGGTAATCAAATCTGCAGATGAAACAAAATTCTTCAGAGTAGTTAAATTGTAAGAAGATTGTGATAACTTGCAGGAGGAACTTGCAAGACTGGAAGATTGGGCATCCAAAGGGAAAATGTGGGGAAGTGCAAGGTGATGCATATAGAGAAAAATAAGCCAAGCTGGAGTTACATGATGTTAGGTTCCATATTAGGAGCTACCACCCAGGAGAGATCTAGGCATCATAGTGGATAATATATTGAAATCGTCGGCTCAGTGTGCTAAGGCAGTCAAAAAAGCAAACAGAATGTTAGGAATTATTAGGAAGGGAATGGTGAATAAAACGGAAAATGTCTCTGTATTGCTCCATGTAGAGACCACACCTTGAGCACAGTGTATAATTCTGGTCGCCGCATCTCAGAAAAGATAGTTTCACTGGAGAAGGTGCAGAGAAGGGCGACCAAAATGATAAAGGGGATGGAACTGCTCCCCTGTGAGGAAAGGCTAAAGAGGTTATGGCTGTTTAGCTTGGATAAGAGACTGCTGAGGGGGGATATGATAGACATCTTTAAAATCATGAGAAGTCTAGAATGGGTAAATGTGAATCAGTTATTTATTCTTTTGGATAATAGAAAGGCTAGAGGACATTCCATAAATTTAGCAAATAGCACATTTAAATTAATTGGAGAAAATTATTTTTCACTCAATGCACAATTAAGCTCTGGAATTTGTTGCCAGAGGATGTGGTCAGTGCAATTAGTGTAGCTGGGTTTAAAAAAGATTTGGATAAGTTCTTGGCAGAAACGTCCATTAACTGCTATTAATCAATTTGACTTGGGGAATAGCCACTGCTATTACTGGCATCAGTAGCATGGGATCTATTTAGTGTTTGGGTACTTGCCAGGTACTTGTGGCCTGGATTTTCCACTGTTGGAAACAGAATGCTGGGCTTGATGAGCCCTTGGTCTGACTCAGTATGCCAATTTCTTATATTCTTCTGTTCTTACAGAAAGTTGTGAAGAGGACCTGTGGTTCTAAAATGAAGTACAGAACACAGGGGGCCTGTGGCTTTAAAACAAAGTACAGAGCACAGAGGTGCACAGAGCATGATGGCTTGTGAAAGGGGTGTGGCTCAGAAGTTGCACTGAAGAAAATAAAAGTTTCATGTAGAGAGGAAACTGTGAGTGGCCTGGTTGCAGGGTGGCAGGTTTGAACTGGCCGAAGAGAGATTTCTCCTGGAGGTACTCAGGGAATAAAAGTTATTAAGTTATTGCTGGTTATGCATGCTTTTCTTCCCATTTTTTGCCTTGAGAAAGAAAAGAGAGTGAAGCAGTGGTGAAGCAAGGTTGTGCTGAGCAGTATGTGGCCCTAGAAAAGCTGTCAGAGTGAGCTGTGAGTGCAGTGAATGGGAACAGGGTAGGGCCCTCTTCCAGCAAGCAAGCTATTCTATAGTTCAAGGAGTATAGCCACAAGAAAATCTGGCATGGAGCAGTCAGGATACTGCAGCAATTCATGAAGCAAGAGTAGCCATAGGGCTGGAAGGAAAGAACAGCCATGTATTTCTGTGTAGTGGGACTTCCCAGTCCCATGAGCTAGGCCAGAGGGAGGACCTGAGGCTCAAGGTTTGGCAGCTAGAAAGGCCAGCTAGGGTAATGGAGCAAGGGAACCCACTCCCAAGAGTCCAGGCCAGACAAGAGAGAGAATACCTAGACTGGCTGGACAAAAAGTGCCACCAGTTCATGAAGGAACTGGACCAGTCGCTGGCAGAGATGTTCCATGGGGTGACTGAATTGTGACAACAGTCTGAGATTGGCGCTACACGAGGTCCCGAGGAAGACCTTGTAGGGTACCCAAAGATTACCGTGAGTCTAGAAGCAGCTCCCATGAGAAGCTCAAAGAGAGTGGGCAGGAAAAGTCCAGTGAGAGAGGAGATGAAATGCCAAGTGAAGACCCCAGTAAATTAGATTGTGATAGAGAACCCAGAGGAAGGAATCACAGAGAGACCAAAAGGTGGCACTGTGGAGAGCCCAGTGAGTGAGGCTGCAGAGGAGCCAGTGACTGGCATGGGCAAGTGGCCAGAGAGCGCTGAGGGGATACCAGAGGAAACACCAATGGAGGCACCACAGCCAGTCTAAGAAGTTCTGCTGGGGTGGAATTTGAACCTGGAGCCAGCAAAAGACTTGGTTAAAGGATTGGGGGTGCAGGTGGTACATTGGGTGGTGGTATTTATTTATTTAAAACTTCTTATATACCGTCATAGCAAATGGGAGAGTGGTCTAGAGTTACTCTGGGAGGTGGGGGTGAGCATAACCCTAAAAACCTAACCCCAAGCCTAACTGGTAGGTGGCCAGATAAGAGGGGCTGTGGAGGTGAGGCACTCCCCTGTATGGGATCCAGGTGGAGTGCAAATGCTTGGACCAATGGGTCCAAGCTGATGGGGGTTTGTGAGGCAGTGCCCCTATGTTTCCCTTTAATTCCTCTAGTGAGAGAGAGCTCTGTGGGTGGCTCCCAATAGGGGAGGAATAAGAGCTGGGACCCAGGTGGGTTAGTGAGACCATGCCCAGGTCTCCAGGAGGAAGGCAGCTCCTGTAGAATATTTCTGTCCAAACACTGAGCTGTAACGAAGCTGTGTGAGTATGGAGGAAGCAGTACTGAACTGTGAGTAATTGGAATAAACTGTTCTGAATTTAAAGGCAGTCTACTAATGTGTATATGTTAAAGCTGAAAATAAAGATAAAGTGTTTTAAGAAAGGCTGGAGTCAGACTAAGTTTGTGCCTCCAGACCTGAGAGATCAATGTTTGGTCCCACAGCGTGTAAAAGCAATGGGCCGGATTTTAAAAGCCCTGCGCATGTAAATCCAGCCGGATTTATGCGCCCAGGGCACTCGTGTGTCAGCGCGCCTATTTTGCATAGGCAGCCAGCACGTGCATAGCCCCGGGATGCATGTAAGTCCCGGGGCTTCGTAAAAGGGGCGGGAGGGGGCATGTCCGGGGCGGGTCTGGGGGTCAGGGGGCGGTTCGGGGCGGGTCTGGGGGTGTGGCGCCGGCCCGGGGACATGGCTGAGGCCTCCGGACCAGCCCCCGGGTTGGGTGATAGCGCACAGATTTACACCTGCCTCGGGTAGGCGTAAATCTGCCGACAAAGGTAGGGGGGGTTTAGATAGGGCCGGGGGGGTTTAGGTAGGGGAAGGGAGGGGAAGGTGAGGGGAGGTGGAAGGAAAGTTCCCTCTGAGGCCGCTCCGAAATCGGAGCGGCCTCGGAGGGAACAGGCAGCGCGCGCCGGGCTTGGCGCACGCAGGTTGCACAAATGTGCACCCCCTTGTGCGCGCCGACCCCGGATTTTATAAGATATGCGCGGCTACGCGCGTATCTTATAAAATCCAGCGTACTTTTGTTCGCACGTGGTGCGCGAACAAACGTACGCGCGTGCGCTGTTTTTGAAAATGTACCCCACTATAGATCTGGACAATTTTCAAAAGCCCATTTATGCACGTAAATCCTTTGAAAATAAGAAGTAAAAAATATAAAAACAAGAGAGGGTAAGAAACACCTTGAAATATTCCAACAAAATAATATCCAAAATAATGCATGAGACTAGAAATTAAATGATAAAAATCAAAAGAAAATGAAGTAAGGAAGCTGAGACTCCAGAAAGGAATGGAGAGAATCTAAAAATGCAGAGGTAACAAAAAACAAAGAGAAGGCAGAAGGCCCATAACCTGGCACCAGCACCAGGCAAGTTAAAGATCCAAGAACTACTACTTATTCCTTTGTAACTGTACCAAATTACTGAAAGCAGTCATTAGGGGCTGTACATAAAGACAGCATTATTCTACCAGGAACTTTGTACTTTTGGTCAGAGTAGCCTGATTATAATCTGAAAGGGAAACCAGGTACATTATTCTCCCGCACATTCCCTCTCCTCTGTTATCATATCACATCCATACTAATCACAGCTCCCTGCACACTTTACAATAACAAAATTATCAAGAAATAATTTGAATGACGGGTGCTTGAGAGTTGTTATGTCCCAGAGTCAGTGATGAGAACCAATACATTAATTCCTGAACAAACTGAATCCAAGGCAGAAGGATATACAGGACTGCTCTGAGGCTTCCCAGTGGGGCTGAGTGGTGTGGCCCTATCTGGAAAGCAACCTTGCTCTGCTTCCATCTGCAGGGGAATGGGTAAGAGCACTGTGGCTCGAGATCTCTTTGCGTTTAACTGATTTTATAAATCTCTGCAGAGTAGCAGGAAGAGAAAAATTGAACCCTCATCTTTCTGGACACATTCCAAAACCAGGAGATGGGCATGCATCTAGCACTAGCACATGTCCACCCAATGTTATAAAGAAGACAGATGCACACACAAGCCTGGAGGCCGCTGCTGCCACCGCCGTCCACTCTTCACAGTGGGCAAGCCGCCGCCGATGTTCCTTCCTATGCGGCCTGGAGGCTGATGCTGACGCTGTCCCTTTGCAGCTGGGCTGCCACCACCCAGGTCCCTCTCTGCAGCCCGGAGATTGCCGCTGACTCTGTTCCTTCCTGGCATGGCCCAGAGGCCGCTGTCAATGTCATCACTTTCGCGGAGGGCAGAGCCGCCGTCACTGGACCTTCCCACAGCAAGGAGCTGCCGCCATCATTCCCTGTCTTCGCGGCAGGGAGCCGCCAACGCCAGGGCCTTGCTTCATAGCCTAGTGCCGCTCCTGTTCGATCCTTGCAGCATTGACAACGCCACCACTGTCCCTGGTCCTGCCGTTTCCTCTAGGCCGCGCCTCTCTTGTACATTTAAATGGCGCCCACAGCGGGAATAGCCCCGCGGCCCCACCTGATGACGTTTCCAAGGCGTCTCATCTTCAGCTCTATAAAAAGGGCTCGTCGTCAGTGTCTCGTTGCCTTCACAAGGAGCCAGTCCGCTCCTGATTTCTCCATTGTTCCAACTCTTCAATCCAGGAGGCTTCTGAGGTCCATCTTCGTTTCTTCAAGGCATTCTGTTCTTCGTGGGAATTCTCTTGTCTTCATCTGTGGTTCCTGGACCTTCGTCTCCGTCTTCGTCCGTGGTTCCTGGTTTCTCGTCCGATCCCTTGTCTTCGTCCAGATTTCCCTGTGTCCAGATGTTCCTGATGTCCAGTTGTCCCGGTGTCCAGATGTCCCTGATGTCCAGATGTTCCTGATGTCCAGATGTCTGAACCAAATCACTATGAACCTGGAAGATGTAGTAGGCCAGATTGACAAACTAAAGAGTAGCAAATCACCTGGACTGAATGGTATGCATCCTAGGGTACTGAAGGAACTCAAAAATGAAATTTCTGATCTATTACTTAAAATTTGTAACCTATCATTAAAATCATCCATTGTACCTGAAGACTGGAGGGTGGCCAATGTAACCCCAATATTTAAAAAGAGCTTCAGGGGCGATCCGGGAAACTATAGACCAATGAGCCTGAATTCAGTGCCGGGAAAAATAGTGGAAACTATTCTCAAGATCAAAATCGTAGAGCATATAGAAAAACATGGTTTAATGGAACACAGTCAATATGGATTTACCCAAGGGCAGTCTTGCCTAACAAATCTGCTTCATTTTTTTGAAGGGGTTAGTAAACATGTGGATAAAGGTGAACCAGTAGATGTAGAGTATTTGGATTTTCAGAAGATGTTTGACAAAGTCCCTCATGAGAGGCTTCTAAGAAAACTAAAAATTCATGGGATAGGAGGCAATGTCCTTTTGTGGATTACAAACTGGTTAAAAGACAGGAAGCAGAGAGTAGGACTAAATGGTCAATTTTCTTAGTGGAAAAGGGTAAACAGTGGAGTGCCTCAGGAATCTGTACTTGGACCGGTGCTTTTCAATATATTTATAAATGATCTGGAAAGGAATACAAAGAGCGAGGTTATCAAATTTGCAGATGATACAAAATTATTCAGAGTAGTTAAATCACAAGCAGAATGTGATACATTACAGGAGGACCTTGCAAAACTGGAAGATTGGGCATGAAATTTAATGTGGACAAGTGCAAGGTGTTGCACATAGGGAAAAATAACCCATGATGTTAGGTTCCATATTAGGAGCTACCACCCAGGAAAAATATCTAGGCATCATAGTGGATAATACTTTAAAATCGTCAGCTCAGTGTACTGCAGCAGTCAAAAAAGCAAATAGAATGTTAAGAATTATTAGGAAGGGAATGGTTAATAAAACGGAAAATGTCATAATGCCTCTGTATCGCTCCATAATGAGTCCGCACCTTGAATACTGTGTACAACTCTGGTCGCCGCAACTCAAAAAAGATATAGTTGCGATGGAGAAGGTACAGAGAAGGGCAACCAAAATGATAAAGGGGATGGAACAGCTCCCCTATGAGCAAAAGCTGAAGAGGTTAGGGCTGTTTAGCTTGGAGAAGAGACGGCTGAGGGGGGGATATGATAGAGGTCTTTAAGATCATGAGCGTTCTTGAATGATTAGATGTGAATCGGTTATTTATACTTTCAGATAATAGAAGGACTAGGGGGCATTCCATGAAACATAGAAACATAGAAATGACGGCAGAAGAAGACCAAATGGTCCATCCAGTCTGCCCAGCAAGCTTTCACTTTTTTTTTTTTTTAACCATACTTATCTTTTTCTCTTGTCCCTTGTAAGTGACTTTTTTGTTCTATTTACCTTCCACCCCGCCCTCCCTTCCACCCCCGCCATCGATCTATTTCCCTTCCACCCCTGCCATCGATGTAGTTAGCAGAGCTAGAGCTGCATCTAAGTGAAGTATCAGTGCTGGAGCTGCATCTAAGTGAAGTATCTAGCTAATTGTTTAGGGGTAGTAACCGCCGTCATAGCAAGCTACTCCCACGCATGTTTATCCAGCCTGTGCAACTCAGTCCTTGTTGGTTGTTGTCCGAATATAAATCATCTTTTCATCATTCCCCCTGCCGTTGAAACAGAGATCTTTTCATCATTCCCCCTGCCGTTGAAGCAGAGAACTATGCTGGATATCATTGAAAGTGAAGTATCAGGCTAATTTGGTTTGGGGTAGTAACCGCTGTATCAAGCAAGCTACTTCCCTGCTTTTTTGTGGATGCAAATCCTTTTTTTTCCATTTCCTCTTGCCGTTGAAGCATAGAGCAATGTTGGAGTCGCATTAACCATGTGTATGTTTATTTAATTAGGATATTAATCTCCAGGTAGTAGCCATCATTCCCGCAAGCCGCCCCCATGCCTCTTCACTTCATTCACATCCTCTATACTTTATGGATCCACAGTGTTTATCCCACACCTCTTTGAAATCCTTCACAGTTTTGGTCTTCACCTTTCCAGGCATCCACCACCCTTTCTGTGGTGGATGCCTGGAATACTTCCTGACATTGGCTCTGAGTTTTCCTCCCTGGAGTTTTAAATCATGACCCCTGGTTCTGCTGATTTTTTTGCAACGGAAAAGGTTTGTCGTTGTCTTCGGATCATTAAAACCTTTCAAGTATCTGAAAGTCTATATCATATCACCTCTGCTCCTCCTTTCCTCCAGGGTGTACATATTTAGATTCTTCAATCTCCCCTCATAAGTCCTTTGATAAAGACCCTCCACCTTTTTGGTCGCCCTTCTCTGTACTGCCTCCATCCTGTCTCTGTCCCTTCAGAGATACGGTCTCCAGAACTGAACACAGTACTCTAGGTGAGGCCTCACCAAGGACCTGTACAAGGGGATAATCACATGCCTTTTCTTACTCGATATTCCTCTCTCTATGCAGCCCAGCATTCTTCTGGCTTTAGCTATCGCCTTGTCACATTATTTCGCCGACTTCAGATCATTAGACACTATCACCCCAGGTCTCTCTCCTGTTCCGTGCACATCAGCCCTTCTCCCCCCATCGAATACAGTTCTTTCGGATTTCCACACCCCATATGCATGACTCTGCACTTCTTGGCGTTGAATTTTAGCTGCCATATCTTCAACCACTCTTCCAGTTTCCTTAGATCCCGTCTCATTATCTCCACGCCTTCCGGTGTGTCCACTCTGTTGCAGATCTTAGTGTCATCCGCAAAAAGACAAGCCTTACCTTCTATCCCATCCGCAATGTCGCTCACAAAGATATTGAACAGGACCGGTCCCAACACCGATCCCTGTGGCACTCTGCTCTTCAGAGTATGTTCCATTCACCACTACACATTGTCTTCTGTCAGTCAACCAGTTTGTAAGCCAGGCCACCACCTTGGCATTCACTCCTAAATTTCTCATTTTATTCACCAGTCTCCTGTGCGGGACTGTGTCAAAGGTTTTGCTGAAGTCCAAGTAGATGACATCAAGCACTCTTCCTCGATCCAATTCCTTGGTTACCCAGTCAAAAAAGTCAATCAGATTTGTCTGACAGGATCTTCCCCTGGTGAATCCATGCTGCCTCTGGTCCAGCAATTCTCCCGACTGTAGATAGTTCACTATTCTTTCTTTCAACAGCGACTCCATACTTTTCCCACCACCTAGGTGAGGCTAACCGGTCTGTAGTTTCCAGCCTCTTCTCTGTTCCTACTCTTGTGAAACGGGACCACCACCGCTCGTCTCCAATCACTCGGCACCACTCTCGTTTCTAGGGATTTATTGAACAGGTCACTCAGCGGACCTGCCAGCACATCTCCGAGCTTCCTCAGTATCCTGGGATGAACCTCATCAGGCCCTATGGCTTTTTCCACTTTCAGTTTCCCCAGCTCTTCCCATACATTCTCTACTGAAAATGGAGTTTCATCTACTTCATTTCCCTCCAATTTCTTGTTAACTAGCGACGGTCCTTCTCCGGGCTAAAGATTTGGCTATTCACTCAAGCTTTCCCTGAGAGCTAAAATCTGGTGAAGCGACAGACGATATACCTACCTCTGTACATATGTTCCTGATTTATGGTTCCCAGTTACATTTAATTGAGTTTATGAAAGTTCTCTTTAATAGTTTTCCTGTATACTTGTGTTAATGTATTCTACCTTGAGGCGACTGTTTTAATGTATTTCCGCCCTGGAGGCGACTGTTCAGTTCCTTGTAAACCGGTGCGATATGTATTCTTTACAGGAACATCGGTATATAAAAATTAAAAATAAATAAATAAATAAATAGTGTTTGGGTAATTGCCAGGTTCTTGTGGCCTGGTTTGGCCTCTGTTGGAAACAGGATGCTGGGCTTGATGGACCCTTGGTCTGACCCAGCATGGCAATTTCTTATGTTCTTATGTTCTTTAGTGAACACAGAACTGAAGTATTAGTTTAATATTTCTGCCATTTCTTCGTCTCTCTCCACACATTGATCCTTTTCACCTTTCAATTTCACTATACCACCTTGAACTTTTCTCCTTTCACTGATGTATCTGAAAAATGTTTTGTCACCTCTCTTTACCTCTTTGGCAATCCTTTCTTCCGCTTGACTTTTTGCCGTCTTGATTATTTTCTTTGTCTCCTTCAGTTCCACCAGATATTCTTCTTTGTGTTCCTCCCTTTGGGATCCTTTATATTTCTTGAATGCTGTTCTTTTAGCCTTTATTTTGTCAGCCACATCCTTTGAGAAATAGAGAGGCTTCATTCTTCTTTTGCTTTTCTTTACTTTTCTAACATATAGATTAGTTGCCATGGTAAGTGTTCCTTTAAGTTTGGTCCACTGTTGCTCCACTTCTCTCTCGTTCTCCAAGCCTACTAGTTCTTCCTCTGGGTATTTCCCCATTTCATCAAAATCTGTGTTTTTGAACTGCAAAACTTTGGTCCAAGTGCTTCTTCTCCGTATCCTTTTTGTGATATTAAACCATACCATTTGATGATCTCTGGTGCTGAGGTGGGCGCCCACCTGGACATCAGAGACATTATCTCCATTAGTGAGCACTAAATCTAGTATAGCTCCCTCTCTCGGGGGTTCCATTACCATTTGTTTGAACAAAGCTCCTTGCAGGGCATCCACTATTTCTCTACTATTGTTAGATTCTGCAGATGGGATTCTCCACTCTACATCCGGCAAATTAAAGGCTCCAATGATCACCACTTCTCCCTTCTTCCCCATCTTTTGGATGTCTTCAACCAGATCTTTGTCTGTTGTGAAGCGCTAGGAGAGCGGTTCCGCTTACCAAGGGATGTGTGTTCTTGGACCACAGCTCAACCCCAGAGGAACTCCGAAGAAGTGCTGCGGCAGGCGAGGCATGCCCGAACATGGGCTGGACTGAAGACAGATGACTGGAGATACTGACCCTCCTCCGGACCTGCACGCTTCAGAAGACCAGCAACGCAATGGTGGTCTTATGAACAGTCCTCCGACCGTTCCAAGCCCTTTCGGATCTGCCGCAGGGTACAACAAGAAGTGGCAGACCGGATGGAGGCCAGGGCAGTGAAGACCGGAACATGGAGATTCAGTCGAAGATTCAGGAACGAGGTACTTGGGTGCACAGACGAGACTCAGGAACGAGGTACAAGACGAGACTCAGGAACGAGGTACAAGGCATTCAGAAGACTCAGGCAAAATTCTAGGTATTCAGAAGAGTCAAGCTAGGTAAAAGGCAAAGTACTGGGTGAGACTGCGACGCAGCGCACCCTACACAGTCCACCCGCGGGACTGGTCACGGACCACGCTGGACTCGAAGAGTCTCTAGACGAGATGTGGAGCAATGAAAAGGAACATGTCTCAGAAGCTGTAGAGGCCTGCACCGAGGCGCGCCCTACACAGCCGCCAGTGGCTGGTTGCAGACCATGCTGGGACGGTAAAGGTTCTGGCAGAGTCTTTGGCCCGAACAGAGCAAGCACAAGGGACTCCATAGACCAGGGATAAGGACAGAAGCGGAAGTCTCCCGGAGGCTAGTGCTGCAGAAGTGAGGAAGGCATTGCACACTGAAGCGCCCTACACAGCCCACCCCTGGGGCTGGTCGCGGACCACGACAAGGCACGCCAGGAAGGGTGGCAACGAGGAACCAGGGGTTCAGAGTAACTAGACTGGATCACGGACATCAGGAATGGAGAACAAACATCTGGACTGGAACATAGATTACAGGATCAGGAGACAGACCTCAGAACTAGATCACGGACATCAGGAACAGCAGGCAGACATCTGGACTGGAACATGGACATCAGGACAAGACGAGGAGCTCCAACGAAGAACAAAAAACACAGGACCTTGAAGAAGTGCTAGAACAAGGACGACTCCTGGAGCGAAGGACAGCAGGATCCCAGGAGCGTCTAACTCCTTGCGAAGGCAAAGCTGGAATGGACGCTGAGCCCTTTTGTAGGGCTGAAGAGGACAACGCCCAGGGAGGGGTCAGCAGAGGGCTGGCCCTCTGGCCCTTGAAAAGCAGGAGAGAGGCGCGCGCCCACGCCTAAGGAGAGCTGGAAGAAGAGAGCAGGAAGCTGGTGGCGTCCTCAGCCACGTGGAAGGCCTGAGGAAGCAAGGCAGGTAGTGGGGCAGCCCTGCCATGAAGATGGACGAAAGGCAGGCTGCTGGAGTGGCTCCATGCCATGAAGACTGAAGTAGGAGGGCTGCAGGCACCGACAGGGACAGCTTCCCTGCCGGCTGAAGACCCCATGAGCCATAGCAAGCACCAGCAGAAGTAGGCAAGGCAAAGACGGCCTCCCTGCCGTCTAAGGACCCCGGGAACGCGAGAACAGCCGCAGGAACGGCTCCAGCCACATCGGGGAGGATAGTAGCGGCAGCGGCGGTCCCAGCCGCATGGGAGAGCTCCTGGTGGCTCGACACTGCCGTGCAGGGCCGGTGGCAGCCAGAGAGGAGCACGGTGACAGCAGCACGCCTTCCACGGAGAGAACAGTGCCAGCGGCCCGACTGGCCGCGGCAAGGTAGGGGACCTGCCCGCGCTCCTCGCAGGCAGGTTCACAACAGTACCCCCTCCTCAAAGACCCTCTCCTCAAGCCTCTTGTCAACAGCTTGGGAAGAAGGCGGTATTCCATATACCATCGGGGCAATCGAGGATCAAAGGACGAAGCTGGAACTTCTTGGCGAGGAACTGTAGCGAGAAGAATACTTGGGCAGAAGACAAGACAGAAGTGGTCAAGGTCCAGGAAAGATGAACACAGAACAAGAAATGCTGAAGGCACAGGTCAGGCAGGGTCAGGATTACAGAACCGCAAGATGGCAACTAGGTTCTAGGATCAAGGTGGCAGAGGCTAAGGCTCTCTTCTTGATTTGGTAAGGAAGACCTACATACTTCTCTAAGGCTGAAGCTGTAATATAGAAAGAAGTAACTAGGCGAAGACTAGATGCTGAGTTGACAGTTCCAGAGTCTTAGCACTCCAGCAACTCAAGGTGGACGAAGTTGAAGCATGGAGTCAAGGTAGCAGTTCAGGATGCAGCGAGGATTGGTGAAGAAGTCTCTGCAAGATGGCAGGCATCCCCAAGTTGTTCAAAGATTAGAGCTTAGGGATTCTGGTGACCAGATGACTTGGCAGTCTCTAGATGACAGGAAGAAAACGCAAGCGTGGCTTCCTAATATACGATAGTTAAAGATGGTAGAAGAATGTTTAGTCACTGCTGGCGGTCCCGGACGGAATTATGCTTGGCAAGGAATGTAGGGTGAAGTCCTTTGGTTGGTAATTGGACTCCCTAGTGTAGACGTATTGCCGATGTTCAGGCTAGTTGAACTGGTAGTTCTAAGTCACTGGTGGTGAGACTCAAGATTCAAGCGAAGCAGAAATATTGTAGGCACAAAAGTTCTGTAACTCCCATAGGAGTGGGTCCCAAGGCAGGGCAGAATTTTAGTGATGCTTGGTTAGTTGACACTCACACCAGAGTGGTCCTAGACAGATGGTAGGAGATGGACACCCTCTGGACTACTTGAGAGCAAGTGGGAAGTAGATGTACTTTAAAAAAACACATGTGGACAGGCACCTTTACTAGGATGGTGAAGCTTGCAGCAAATTCCAGAGAAGAGGTCGCTGGTCTAGAGCTCGGGGTGGTGAGTGAGGCAAGCATGTGGTAACTGGAGGTACTGAAGAAACTGAGCGGGAAGAGCGAAGACGTTTGCTGGTTCAACTCGAAGAGATGACCCATGCTTCAGGCCCCATTGGACGGATGACAACAGATGGGGTGCAGGCGCCTCCTGCAGATCGTCTGGAGAGAAGTGCCACAGGCTGGCGAGTTGAAGACATCTCTTGCAGGATGGTAAACTTGATGGATGAAATGCGCAGGATTCCAGCAAGATAAGCTCTACAGAGAAGGTGAGTCCTGTGAGTAGAACAAGAGTGCTCAGAGGGAAAAAATAAAAAAAATTCTGGCCAAGATGGTCGTGCAGAACAGGAACCAGATGCTGCAGCTTGGAAGATGGTGAATCTGGGTGCAGGCGCCTCCTGCAGGTCGTACAGCAAGTGTACCCAGGCCAAACAAAGTCTCAAGAAGGCACTTGCTGGAAATAGATGCTAAAGCCTCTAGCGATGTGGAAAAAACAAAAATTCAAGCAAGCTGGCGCCTCCAGCAGGTCGGTAGATTTTCAATGAAAAAACTGCAACAAAGTTTTTTTTTTCCTAAAACATTTCTTGGCAAAGAAACTCCAGAACTTGGCATGGGCCCATCACAAGGACATGGATGCTGAACACATGGCCTTCGCAATCTGTTGTGAAGTGCTAGGAGAACGGTTCCGCTTACCAGGGGATGTGTGTTCTTGGACCACGGCTCGACCCCAGAGGAACTCCGAAGAGTTGCCATGGCAGGCGAGGCATGCCCGAGCATGGGCTGGACAGAAGACAGATGACTGGAGATACTGACCCTCCTCCGGACCTGCACGCTTCGGAAGACCAGCAATGCAATGGTGGTCTTATGAGCAGTCCTTCGACCGTTCCAAGCCCTTTCGGACCTGCCGCAGGGTACGACAAGAAGCGGCAGGCCGGATGGAGGCCAGGGCAGCGAAGACCGGAACATGGTGATTCAGACGAAACTCAGGAACGAGGTACTTGGGTGCACAGACGAGACTCAGGAATGAGGGAGAAGACATTCAGAAGACTCAGGCAAGATTCTAGGTATTCAGAAGAGTCAAGTTAGGTAAAAGGCAAAGTACTGGGTTGAGACTGCGACGCAGCACGCCCTACACAGTCCACCCGCGGGACTGGTCATGGACCATGCTGGACTCGAAGAGTCTCTAGACGAGATGTGGAGCAATGAAAAGGAACGTCTCAGAAGGTGTAGAGCATGCGCCGAGGCGCGCCCCTACACAGCCGCCAGTGGCTGGTCGCGGACCACACTGGGATGGTACAGGTTCTGGCAGAGTCTTTGGCACGGACGGAGCAAGCACAAGGGACTCCGTAGACCAGGGATAAGGACAGAAGCGGAAGTCTCCCGGAGGCTAGTGCTGCAGAAGTGAGGAAGGCATTGCACACTGAAGCGCCCTACACAGCCCGCCCATGGGGCTGGTCGCGGACCACGACAAGGCACTCCAGGAAGGGTGGCAACGAGGAACCAGGGGTTCAGGATAACTGGACTGGATCACGGACATCAGGAACGGAGAGCAAACATCTGAACTGGAACATAGATTACAGGATCAGGAGACAGACCTCAGGACTGGATCACGGACATCAGGAACAGCAGGCGGACATCTGGACTGGAACATGGACATCAGGACAAGACGAGGAGCTCCAATGAAGAACAGGAAACACAGGACCTTGAAGAAGTGCTGGAACAAGGATGACTCCAGGAGCAAAGGACAGCAGGATCCCAGGAGTGTCTAACTCCTTGCGAAGGCAAAGCTGGAATGGACGCTGAGCCCTTTTGTAGGGCTGAAGAGGACAACACCCAGGGAGGGGTCCGCAGAGGGAAACACCTGGCTGGCCCTTGAAAAGCAGGAGAGAGGCGTGTGCCCGCGCCTAAGGAGAGCTGGAAGAAGAGAGCAGGAAGCTGGTGGCATCCTCAGACACGTGGAAGGCCTGAGGAAGCAAGGCAGGTAGTGGGGCAGCCCTGCCATGAAGATGGACGAAAGGCAGGCTGCTGGAGCGGCTCCATGCCGTGAAGACTGACGTAGGAGGGTTGCAGGCACCGGCAGGGATGGCTTCCCTGCCGGCTGAAGACCCCATGAGCCGTAGCAACACTGGAGGAAGCAGGCAAGGCAAAGACGGCCTCCCTGCTGTCTAAGGACCCCGGGAACGCGAGAACAGCCGCAGGAATGGTTCCAGCCACATCGGGGAAGACAGGGCCGGCGGCAGCCGGAGAGGAGCCCAGCGACAGTGGCAGGCCTGCCGCGGGGAGAACAGCGCCAGCGGCCCGACTGGCTGCAGTAAGGTAGATGACCTGCCTACGCTCCTCGCAGGCAGGTTCACAACACTGTCAATCTCTTCCTTTTGGTTTGGAGGCCTGTAAACCACTCCAATAAAAATGGATGCCCCATCTTTTTTTAGGTTGGCCCATAGTGCTTCTTCTTTGCCCCATCTTCCTTGCAGCTCAGATGCTTGAATATTGTTTCTGATATAAAGAGCCACTCCTCCCCCTTTCCTATCTTCTCTGTCCTTAACAAGTTATAGCCTGGTATTGCCATATCCCAATCATGAGATTGCATGAACCACGTCTCCGTGAGAGCAACAACGTCCAAGTCCGCCTCCACCATAAGGGCTTGCAGATCTGGGATTTTATTGCCCAAACTTCGAGCATTTATGCTCATAGCTTTCCAGCTTTCCTTGTTCAGGTTGCTGCTGTTCCTGGATTCCTTTTGTGACCTCTTTAGTTGAGTTTTGTTATCCACTTCTCCCTTTCCCTTTGCATTTGTGCATAGGAAAGGATTAGTGCTTCTGATGACAGATTCATCCAGCACAATGAGCTTTTTCCTTTGGTTACTGATCTGGAATTTCTGAATGCATTGGGTTTCTTCTTCCTTTTCAGTTAACACTTCAATCTTTTTCTCAAGAACTTCTTCAGTATTTGATACAGAGAAGGCCTTTTCTGCTTGTTGCACTTGATGCAGTGTATGTCTCTGCATCACAGGTCTAATTTTACCAGAGCCCACTGTATTCCTGTTGTTTATTGAGTTCCTTCGTGCCCTGTGTGAGTTTGTGTGTGTGGGGGGGGGGGGGGGGGGGGGAATGGGTGGTAGACTTAAGGGCTGCACAGCCTTCAAGAACGGGTGCCTGTGGGTCACAGGTCTTATCCTACCTGAGCCCACTGTAAATCTCCTTTTCCTTGACTTTTGGTTTTTTTTGTGGTAATGGGGAATTAATTCTTGAATATTGTAAAGTGGGTGAAATTTTCTTCATTGAAACTAATTCAGCTTTAACTTCAGCCAGCTCCTTTTCCAAGGAAGAGAGTTCTGAACAAATGGGGCAAGCCCTACGTTTCCAGATGATTTCCCTCAGAATAAAGGCTCCACAATAGTTACATTGGATTGTCCTCATTTTGGTAATTTATTTGATGGATAACACTTAGGGAAATACTAATTTACTAATTTATCTTGTTGCCAATTATGAACTTAGGAAGACTATATTAGCAAGTAGCACATTAAGACTAATCAGAGAAAATTCTTTTTCACTCAATGAACAATTATGCTCTGGAATTTGTTGCCAGAGGATGTGGGTTAGTGCAGTTAGTGTAGCTGGGTTCATAAAAGGTTTGAATAGGTTCTTGGAGGAGAAGTCCATTAACTGCTATTAATTACGTTTACCTAAGGAATAGCCACTGCTATTAATTGCATCTGTAGCATGGGATCTTCTTGGTGTTTGGGTACCTGCCAGGTTCTTGTGGCCTGGTTTGGCCTCTGTTGGAAACAGGATGCTGGGCTTGATGGACCTTTGGTCTAACCCAGCATGGCAATTTCTTATGTTCCTGATGTCCAGATTTCCCGGTGTCCAGATGTTCCTGATGTCCTATGTTCCAGTCCTGATCCCGATGTCCTCTTCGCCAATACTTCTTCCAGCCTTCAAGGTTCTCTCGCTCATCCTCCTGGCATGCCTCCGTCATGGTCCGTGATTAGCCCATGTTGGGCTGTGTAGGGCGCTTCGTGGCACAAGGCCTACCTTCATGTCTGCATTGCAAGTCTCCGGAAGGCCCTTGTTTTAAATGCCGAGGTCTGTTCCTGAATCTGAGTTCCGAATCTTGAATCCTGAGTCTTCAATCCTGTTCCTGGTTTCGGAGTACCCTGTGCCTGCTTCTGTCCATGACCTAGACTCAAGCCAGAACCTGCTCCGCTTCTGCATGGTCCGCGACCAGCCATGGGCAGCTATGTAGGGCGCGCCTCGGTGCAGGCTTCTTCTGAATCTTTGACATGTCTCCGGATCCAAGTCTTCACTTCCTCACTGGAGTCTGCTTCGCTTCCGGCATGGCCCGCGACCAGCCATGGGCAGCTGTGTAGGGCACGCTGCAGTGCAGTACTCAATCTGTACTAGTACCCGTATCCTGAGTCCTTGCCTAAGCCTCTGAGTATCCTGAATCCTCGGCCACGTCTGAGCATCCTGAATCCTTGTCCACGTCTGAGCATCCTGAATCCTTATCCATGTCTGAGCATCCTGAATCCTTGTCCAAGTCTCCAAGTGCCTTGTTTCATCCAAGTCTCCAAGTATCCACGTCCTGTTCTTGTTTCAGTACCATCGCCTGTCCTCGACCTCTGTCCGTCCTGTCATGCCTGCCGTTCCCAGAATGCGGTTCCGAAAGGCTATCGAGGGGGCCGGAGGTCTACCCCAGAGACCAGCATTGCATTGTTGGGTTTCTTCTGGTACGTTCAGGTTCGGCAGAAGTCAGAGCCCTGGTCTTCAGCCTGTCCGCCCGTGCTTGGACACATCTTGCCTGCCTCGGCACTTCTTCAGAATTTCTCTGGGGTCGTGCCCGTGGTCTAAAGGCACCACCAATCTCCCCGGAATTGGAACCGCTTCCCCAGCGCTTCCCAACAGTATTCTGCTAGCATGTAGTTTTGTGTAGGGATTGTATAGCAGCCTGACTTGTTCTGTGTTCCTAATAGCAAGTGTATTGGTGTTTTAGAGCCTTGAAATATTTGCAGGGTTGCCTTTTCATAGGTAGGGTTATTACTCTTTAACTGCTGGTAGTTAGTGCTGTTTTCATGTGGGAGGTTTACTATATTGTAATTCAGTTAACTAAAGTTTCTGAAGGCCAGTATGCTTTACAATCTCTTCCTAATTCCATATGGCTGCAGGTGTCTTTTTTGCAGAATTTCTGTTTGGTACCACAACAGTGCATGTAAATAATACATGTTTTAAGTGATATTTTTGCCTTTAGAACACCGAATGTTCTTTTTTCATGTAAAATCTGTTACTATAAATGCATATTTTTTATTATTTGTGGGAAGGGTGGGGCCAGGAGTGTGTGCAAGGCTTGTAAGCTTCCCCTATGATACTTAATACCCTTGTTGCAGCCCTGGCTGAACTGATTCCACAAGAGAAAGCAGGATTCCATCTGGAGCTGTGCTACTTTGCCTTAGTGGCTTTTCTCAGTCTCGGCCAGGGCTTAATTTTCTCTTTCAATAAACCGAGGGAACAGTATGGATCACTTCTGGTCCCCCCTTTCCTGAAGTTGGTAGGCAGAGCAGTGCCTAGTGAATCATAAAAGCAGCAGACTGTGTAGCCTGCAGTCAATGGGAATGCACTAAAGTGGTGGGAGGGTTGCGGAGAAGTGGAGGCAAGCTACAAGCACAGGAAGGAAGGGGGTAAGCCAGGAGGAAGTGCCTATGCAGTGCTGGGGAGGCTTCTGTTTGAGGTGACTCTACTGAGCTCTGAGAGAAGCAGCTGGCGAGAGAACCAGCGAGTCTCCTAGAGATTGAAATTGGGAAAGGGAGGGTCTGCTGCAGAATGGGGAAGGGTTAGCAGCAAGTGAGAACTTTATCTATGATGCAGCAATGCTGTACTGGGGGCACGCACTGTGAGCACATTAGCAGCAGCACACATTAGCTTGTCAGAGATAGTTTGTGTGTCTGTATCAGAGAGTGTGAGAGAGACACACACACCCATGTACACTTTGTCTGTGAGAGAGTGTGTGTGTGTTGGTATCTTTCTGGCTGATACAGACACACACACACACACACACTCAGTGTGTGGGTGTGTCCTTTTGTCTGAGAAAAAGTATGTGTCTTAACATAAGATGTTCTGTCCCCAGTAAAGGGCACATGTTTATGTCTGTATACATTGCATCCCACCTGTGTTTACTACGGCCCCTCCCTCCTGAGAACTCATGACATTTTCTGTAACCCAGGACAAAAGTCTGGGAGCTTTGCCTTTAAAGGGAGTTTTGCCTTTAACAGAAGCCCCCTCCCCTCTGTTCCTCCCATTGGGAAAGGGTCTGCATGCCTTCTCAATCTAACTTGGGTCTTCTTAGGGGTCTTATTGGTTGACGGGACTGCCCTTCATGTCCCCTCCTGTGTCACATGGATCCTAGGCTCGCTACCATTGGATCTTGCCCCTAGCCCCAACCTGTGGGGACTTTTCCTGTAATCACTCTCCAAGATTGTGAGTCAGTCTCAGCCACGCCATGTAGAAGACGCACGTGTCTGTAACCTCTGTTACACGAACAGCTTTTTTACATTCCTCCTACCGCTTTAAATTCTAAAGACTAATCAGCTTCAAACCTTCGTCTTCTTACCCTACATCTCAAGAAACTCCCGTTCCTCCCTCTCCCACCTATTTCCAGCCATAAGGATCTTTGCCTGAGGCTACTTCAAATCTACTTCGAATTGAATCCAATAATTGTGAGTAATAGAAAAATTATCTATGCAATAAATGATTCATACTTAAAAGATCTTTGTTTGGATACTGATTTGGAGGAAAGTTAGCTGTCTGGATGAGAAAACTTGGGAAGTTTTTATTGAGCCAGAACAGTAAAAAAGCTGATCCCTTGCAGGAGGTTACAGTAAAATAAAGGCTGATCCCTTGCAGAAAGTTACAGTAAAAAGCTCTCTACAGAAAGTTACAAGCAAAGGGCTAGTCTGCTTCAGTAAAGCTCCTTACTGAGAAAAGTCAGCCAGTGATCTGAAAGTAGAAGCTCAGGAAAATGCATGTGCACAGCCTGTGAAACTTGTTAAACTGAGAGCCTTTCAAGGAATTGCATGCAGTGCACTGAAAGAGAAACTTCAGCCTGCTGCAAGAAGGTCTGCATTGAACAAGGATCGTTAAAGACTGTCTTGCATTTGAATAAGCCTCTCCTGCCCACAGTGTGGGAAGAAACAAGCATAAAAACCTCAGAGTGTAAAGATTTACAATTCAGGACTAACTTTGGATCTGAAGGGCATTTGAGAAGCAAATACAGATTTAAAAGTCAGCCCAAACTGTAAGCAAGGAATACTTGGAGCTCCCAAGAAACCTTGGCTTTGTGTTATCTGAGACGAGGCGGGAAAAAAGTAGCCCAGCTTTAGACAAAGGGACCTAACGACGGTACTTAAAGTCTATTCAAGTTTTCTAAACTGAGAAACTCACCCCTCCCTTCTACTACTGCACGGGCAGAGAGCAATCAGTCGCCATAGAGACCAAGACACGAGGCCTCCGTCTATTCCAGAGACTAGAGGTGATAGAAACTACGGCGGGGAGGGGAAGATAGAAGCTACTCCCCCTCTTCACCTTCCTTTGTCATACCTCAACGCCAAAGCTCCCTCCCTCTTTTCGCCACGCTCTAGCGAGCTAAGAGCAGAAAGCCAGAACCTTTGAAGTGTTGATTACAAGAAACTCAGCTTGAGCAACCTAATCACAGATAGAATCATGGCCGAAACTTCAGAACAGCCGGCAGAGACCGTCACATTAAAAGTCAACACAGAAGGAGGAGGGGGGAACGGGGAAGAGAGAGATGAAAACAAGGGGTCAAAGAGATTATGCGCACTCACAGAAAAGCTGCACAGCGATATGAAGGAAAATAAACTGAAAGCATGAAGAGAAGATAGAAGAGTGGCACATGCATCACAAAGAAAAAGAGAAAGATTCTAGACAGCCCCACCAATCTCAAGTATCACATAGAGCAGCTGAAGGCTTCATTTCCAAACCTATCAGCTCAACACAGAAGAGTATCTCGGCTTCTTAACACAGGACTAACACTGTAGAGAGCCTCGAAGAAAAAGGCCGTCAACAGAATTTACACCAACTGCACCAGAGAATGGTAACGGACACTATTGACAGCGCAGAAGCAGGTGACATAATAAACGAGACCAGCTTCTCAACACTCTCGCACCTCTAAGCGAACATCTAGGTCTGCAAGGTCACAAGGGTCAAGACACTCGAGCCAGTCTCAACTCAGCTCTATCATCCTCCGAAAGAGAGCAGAGTCCCAAGCAGCTATAGCGCGCATGCAGTATGCTGAACAAGCAGCAGCCCTCAAGATGGAAGGGCTCAGAATGGAAGAAGAACAACAGACAGCTGCCACCACAGCTGCCGCCGCAGCGGAGCGCAAAAAGGCTGAGCTAGAGATCAGCCTTAGATCTGTTGCAGAAAAAGGGAGAAGCAGCAGCCCTTGACGCCCAAATTAAAGTACTCGATGCGCCCGACCTGGACAATGGGAAGACCCACTCAGCCGCATGGCCCAACAAGAACCAATCCGGCGGACACTAGAGTACGTCATGGCTCACCCTCTAACCCACGCCAGCGCCGGGGCGTCACCTCCCCCAGAGCAACCTCTGCACCGGGAAGGAACACACCTCCCCCCACAAATAGAGACCTCAAATAGAGAAATCAAACCTGAGACACAAATTGTCATGAGTACCAGACCTCATGGCAGCAATCCACTGACTCTAAATCATACGAATGCAAGAGAGCCACTCACAGGAAGCGTCCCAGTCGAACGCCCCGAGCCAACGCACAACAGGAGAGATGCGCATAGTCAACCACAGGACATCAATCCAGCGAGGCCCGCCACCTTTCAGAATGAATCTTCAGAAAGAGAAGACCTAACAAGGTACATGTCTCGCCGAGAACTCATAACCGCAGGTCTCTACGCGTTCAACGACCGTCCCAAGGATTACAGGACATGGAAGGCTGGCTTCCAGAATGTTGTGAAACCTATGAAGCTAGATTCGTCAGAAGAGATGAATTTGGTGATGAAATGGCTAGGATGTGAATCGGCCGAACACGTGAGCAGATTGAAAACCGTCCACCTAAAAGATCCCTCTGCAGCATTAAAGGAGGTGTGGGAGAGACTCGACCGAGACTATGGAAACCCAGTCACCATAGAGAATGCATGGTTCGAGGAACTGGAAAACTTTCCAGTAATATCCAGAAAAGACAACCGAAAGTTGTCAAAATTGGGAGACCTCCTCCGAGAGGTGGAGACTGCGAAAGCCGAACAAATTTACCCGAGTCTCAGCATCCTAGACACACCACGAGGCATGAACGCCATCATAAATAAGCTGCCAAGCGACATACAAGACAAATGGGCATCTCACGGTGCCCGGTACAAAAAGGACAACGACAGGCACCCACCTTTCCATGTCCTCGCGAAGTTCATACATGACTTAGCAGACCACAGGAACGACCCTAGCTTCCAGTTCAATGCATATGAGACACACAGAATCGGCCTCCGAGTGGGCGAAAGGCCAGCCAAAGAGTATGGCAGCAAAAGGAAACCCATTTCCGTGCAAAAAACGGAAGTGTCACCCAAGACACCTACACCAGATGAGCCTCCCGACACGAGTAAGGTGGAGGATCCAGACCGGCAGTGCCCCATACACAAAAAACCTCACCCGCTCAGAAAGTGCCGAGGATTCAAGGAGAAACCCTTGAAAGAATGCAAAGAACTGTTGAAAAAGTACAGAATTTGCTACCGGTGCTGTTCTTCATCTAGCCACATGGCTAAAGACTGTGACGCAGCCATCAAGTGTTCAGAGTGTGGGAGCGACCGACATAATAGCGCTCTGCACCCTGATGAAGCAAAACTTCACCCTTCAAGGACCTCACACTCCAGCCCAGACCACAGCGAGGAGGAGAAGGACGACCAAACGCCAGAACCGGAAGTGATCCCCAAATACACACAAGTGCATGGGAGAAACAGCGACGGTAAATCCTGCACAAAAATATGCTTGGCCAGAGTATATCCCGAAGAGTCACCTGAGAAGGCAGTCAAAATGTACGTCATCATAGATGAGCAGAGCAACAGATCCCTGGCAAGGCCGGAATTCTTCGACCTGTTTGACATCTGTCACCGCTACACTCCATACAACCTCGAAACCTGCTCAGGAGTCACCCGTGTAACAGGGAGGAGGGCAGGTGGATACGTGATAGAAGCGATGGATGGCAGCAACAAGTCAAACTTGCCCACGCTCGTCAAGTGCAGCCAGATGCCTAACAAAAGAGATGAGATTCCCACACCAGAAGCCACTCGGCACCTTCCTTATCTAAAGTCCATAATGCACCAGCTCCCACCACTAGATCCGGAAGCAGAAATCCTGCTGCTATTGGGCAGAGACGCACCAGCACTGACCAAGGTCTTGGAGATGCGTGATGGCCCAACAGCCGGTCCCTACGCATACCGACTCGCCTTGGGATGGGTGATAGTCGGCGAAGTCATTTTGAAGCAAACAAAGGGACCAAGTGTTCAGACATATGCCACGAATATCTCAGAGGATAGAAATCCTACCCTATTTGAACCACGTCCTAACCATCTAAGCACCAAGGAGATCCTAAGCTGCAAAGGACCACATCTCAATTCAGCTACCAGCCGGATCTTCCCCCCATCAGATGCAGAGGAACATCTAGGGGACCCAGTGCTTCAAGTCGCCACAGATGGCGACAAACCTACCCCTTCGGTAGAGGATAGCCCGCTGCCCTGCAGTGGCCACGCCCGGGCTCAGAAGGACAGCCCAAGAAGGAAATAAAGAACACGACGCAGATGCCAGACGCCTCGTGGAAAAGGACTTCCATGTAGATGACGAGCCGAGGTCCTTACCCATTGCAGAGGAAACAATACTGGCAAGCACCAGTCTACGGCTCCACGAAATGGCACCCGACAAACCTGAAGTAATGAGAATATCTCCTCCAGACGATCATGCCAGAAACTCAGAGAACTCGGTCCTGAGAGTGGACACACCTCCTCTCCAACGTAACCTTGGGTTAAATTGGGATCCAAAGAGTGACGCCTTCATGTCCCAAATCTCGACCCAAGGTGAACCACACACTCACCAAGGTGTCCCGTCCACAGTCAACAACCTGCACGATCCACTGGAGTTTGTGACTCCAGCCACGACACAAGGAAGAGCCTTGTTAAGAGAGCTTTCATCAAGTGCTCCTGAGTGGGACACTCCACTACTTCCAGCAAGGAAGCCAGAATGGGGAAAGTGGGAGAGCCCCCTAAGAGCGCTTGAACAGTTCCACACACTATGCACCCATGTTCCAACGCCACTCAATACAAACAGCCACAAAGAGACCTGCAACTTCTCGGACACAGCGGTGAAGGCCACAGCCGCGGTAGGCCTTTTGAGAGCGACAGGTGCAGAAAGAACAGTGCGTGGAGACTTCATCTTCGGCAAAGTCAAGCCAGCACCACAACCTAACCACAGCATACCACGCCTAGAATCATGTGGAGCGGCGCTGGTAGAGGAAACAATGGAATCGACAACAGCCGAAATAGACATTCGAATTGATGCCGTCCATCTTCGCATGGACAGCCAAGTAGTGCGGAGCTACATCTACAACCAGACAAGAAGGTTCCATGTATACGCTCAGCTCTGGGGTTCAGCCACCGGGATCCGTTCCGACTGTGGAACCGACTTCGCAGGAACCTGCAAACAGTGGGACGTCGCACCCATCATGCCTTTGAGGCAAGAGACTATGAACATTCCGGTACCTCGCGGAAACTTGACGGCGGGGAGCTCCACAAGCATCAATGGAAACAAGTCCAACAGCTTGCCAACTCCCTTCGGACTCGTCGGAAGAAATAGTACTCGCCGGCTCTTCAGCACCGGAGCAAGTGGCGATCCAAGATCTTCTACAGGCCCGTCAGTGAAGTGGTACTCCTCATGCCACAAGAAGAAACTTGAACTTTGTGGACTGTTGTCCACACCAAGGACTCTCTCTCTCTTTGTGTTGTCTGTCTTTCGTTTCAGCTTAGCGAAACTCCTTGAGGAAGACACCGTCTACTGCCTAGATGACTGGATGAGCGAGATGACCGCGAACTTCCCTGAGCGTCGAAAGATCCAGTTATAATGAACTTTACACTGTTGCATGATGATACGAGAACTGATATTGTGGTATCTTGCGATACCAGACGGGGAGTGTTCTGTCCCCAGTAAAGGGCACATGTTTATGTCTGTATACATTGCATCCCACCTGTGTTTACTACGGCCCCTCCCTCCTGAGAACTCATGACATTTTCTGTAACCCAGGACAAAAGTCTGGGAGCCTTGCCTTTAAAGGGAGTTTTGCCTTTAACAGAAGACCCTTCCCTCTGTTCCTCCCATTGGGAAAGGGTCTGCATGCCTTCTCAAACTAACTTGGGTCTTCTTAGGGGTCTTATTGGTTGACGGGACTGCCCTTCATGTCCCCTCCTGTGTCACATGGATCCTAGGCTCGCTACCATTGGATCTCGCCCCTAGCCCCAGCCTGTGGGGACTTTTCCTGTAATCACTCTCCAAGATTGTGAATCAGTCTCAGCCACGCCATGTAGAAGATGCACGTGCCTGTAACCTCTGTTTTTACATTCCTCCTACCGCTTTAAATTCTAAAGACTAATCAGCTTCAAACCTCGTCTTCTTACCCGACATCTCAAGAAACTCCCATTCCTCCCTCTCCCCACCTATTTCCAGCCATAAGGATCTTCGCCTGAGGCTACTTCGAATCTACTTCGAATTGAATCCAACAATTGTGAGTAATAGAAAAATTATCTATGCAATAATAACGCTGTTTAATGTAACGCCTTTATTGCGACAGTTTTGTTCTATGTAAACCGACCTGATTCGATACTTGTATTGAGAATACCGGTATATAAAAATCCGAAATAAATAAATAAATAAATAAATAAATAAATAAATAAATAAATGATTCATACTTAAAAGATCTTTGTTTGGATACTGATTTGGAGGAAAGTTAGCTGTCTGGATGAGAAAACTTGGGAAGTTTTTATTGAGCCAGAACATAAGACTTGCAATATTGGGTCAGACCAAAGATCCTAAAGCCCAATATCCTATTGCCAACAGTGGCCAATCCAAGTTGCAAGTACTTGGCAGGATCCCAGGTTCTTGTGTATGTGCCAATAAAGTTTCTGCAATCTAAAAATCTGTTTGTGACTGAGCATGTGTGTCTGACACTGGTTGGCAGTGTCATTATGTCATTACTTGCAACTGGTTCAAGAGCCAGTGCAGAAATCCAGGATATATCTCTGTAAGAGATACAAGCAGATGTGTAGGGAGCCCAACCAATTTGCATGGATGGAACAGAATCCACAGTTTTGCTCACTCCTGGTCTAGAATGTGCTCAGCTTCTTAGTTATTTAGGAAAGATGAAATTTATTTTGGAGATATTTTGGCTCAGTTGTGCTGGGTTCCGGGGTTGATTTGGCGTGTTTTTGGGAGCTGTTGATACGTGCGCTGCAGGGAAAGTCCATGAGGGTGATATTTTCCTGCAATCCACCCCTGCTTTCAGTGCACGTTTTAGCCTGTAAGTCTGCACTCATGAAGCTCCAGTCGCTCAGGAGCAGGCATAACCTTGTGCACATATGTCAGAACGTGTTCCGGGACACCCCAAAAAATTTCGGGCTGAAGTATCCACAGGCTTTAGCCCTAAGTGAGCCATTGGAAAATTACGTTCCCTAAGGACAGAAAATATTTCTATAAATTATTTGCAAGACGCTTCTTGGGGTGTGAGAATCAATACCTTGCCTTCTGTTTATGCTCTCTGTTGTTGGGGGGTGAGAGTGGAAGCGTGAATATCTCTGCCTGGCTGCCTGTGTAACCTTGCTCTGGTTTTTAAATAGCTCTGGTGATATATCACAGTGTGCTAGAACCTGTGGAGCAGACACAGAAAGGGGAGGAGGGGAGGGGAGAGGCCAGCTGTAAGGAGAAAGTGCTCAGGAGAAGCTGCACCAATCAACACATTCTCTGCAGATATCACAGCTGGAAATGGCACTCCCACCTCAGATCCAGGGATCAAAGACAGGAGGTGCTGGTGACAGGTAGAGGAGAATGAATACTAATCTCAAAAGAAAAAATAAAACAATGCCAAACACTGGTTTGATGCTGTCAGACACAGCCAGGAAACGGGGTTTTGTTTAAACAAAGCTGCCTGTTATAAATCAGGTCCTTGGTGGCTACTGGCTCACTGAATAATCTGCAAAACCCCATCCCAGCAGTCTCAGAATGTCCCTGGCTGCCCCTCACAGGTTTCAGCTTCTACGAAGAGAATCGCCTATGATCCTTAAAACTCTGCTCAGTATCCCAGGGGTGTCTATCTGCACCACAGTGCCTCCTGAGGAGCAGATCCAGCCACTCCATGCTCGGACACCACTGGCTGCCAGTTTGGTTCCCAAGACTGATCACTATTCTTGCTCCTAACTGCTTCTTTGAGGATCACATATTCATGCAGTTCATAATCAGGGCATTTACTGTTAGCTATAAACTAGGGACATATTGTAATCCTGAGTCACAGAATGAAATGGCATGACCTTTTTTCTCTTCCCAATAACCTCAGAAAAGAGGTCATTGGGAACAGAAAACTCATAATAAAAACTTTATAAAATATATCCAAAGCAAGAAACCTGTGAGGGAGTCGGTTGGACCATTAGATGACCGAGGGGTTAAAGGGGCTCTTAGGGAAGATAAGGTCATTGCAGAAAGACTAAATGAATTATTTGCTTCCATGTTTACTAATGAGGATGTTTGGGGAGATACCAGTTCCAGAGATGGTTTTCAAGGGTGATGAGTCAGATGAATTAAACCAAATCACTGTGAACCGGGAAGATGTAGTAGGCCAGATTGACAAACTAAAGAATAGCAAATCACCTGGGCCAGATGGTATGCATCCTAGGGTACTAAAGGAACTCAAAAATGAAGACTGGAAGGTGGCCAATGTAACCCTAATATTTAAAAAGGGCTCCAGGAGTGATCCAGGTAACTATAGACCAGTGAGCCTGACTTCAGTGCCTGGAAAAATAGTGGAAACTATTCTAAAGATCAAAATCGTAGAGCATATAGAAAGACATGGTTTAATGGAACACAGTCAACATGGATTTACCCAAGGGAAGTCTTTTTTGAAGGGGTTAATAAACATGTGGATAAAAGTGAACCAGTAGATGTAGTATATTTGGATTTTCAGAAGGCCTTTGACAAAGTCCCTCATGAGAGGCTTCTAAGAAAACTAAAAAGTCATGGGATAGGAGGCAATGTCCTTTTGTGGATTACAAACTGGTTAAAAGACAGGTAACAGAGAGTAGGATTAAATGGTCAATTTTCTCAGTGGAAGGGAGTGAGCAGTGGAGTGCCTCAGGGATCTGTACTTGGACCGGTGCTTTTCAATATATAAATATAAATGATCGGGAAAGGAATATGACTGTTCTGGATTTGCTAGGGAGTTAGCAATCTGTTCCAGATTTGCTAGGGAGTTAGCAATCTGTTCTGAATCTGATGCTTGATGGGAGGAGCAATCAGATAGTAGTTAGCAATCCGTTCGGGATTTGTAGTTATATATGAGAGTTGAGGGCAACCAAAATGATAAAGGGGATGGAACAGCTCCCCTATGAGGAAAGGCTGAAGAGGTTAGGGCTGTTCAGCTTGGAGAAGAGACGGCTGAGGGGGGATATGATAGAGGTCTTTAAGATCATGAGTGGTCTTGAACGAGTAGATGTGACTCGGTTATTTACACTTTCGAATAATAGAAGGACTAGGGGGCATTCCATGAAGTTAGCAAGTAACACATTTAAGACTAATCGGAGAAAATTCTTTTTCACTCAATGCACAATAAAGCTCTGGAATTTGTTGCCAGAGAAGGTAGTTAGTGCAGTTAGTGTAGCTAGGTTCAAAAAAGGTTTGGATAAGTTCTTGGAGGAGAAGTCCATTAATGGCTATTAATCAATTATACTTAGGGAATAGCCACTGCTATTAATTGCATCAGTAGCATGGGTTCTTCTTAGTGTTTGGGTAATTGCCAGGTTCTTGTGGCCTGGTTTTTGGCCTCTGTTGGAAACAGGATGCTGGGCTTGATGGACCCTTGGTCTGTCCCAGCATGGCAATTTCTTATGTTCTTATGTTCTTGGACCAGTGGCAGATGACCACGCCCCTGGGGAATGATCCCGAGAGGGACCACCAGTCAGGCTCAGAGTTAGGAGACAAACACACACTAGTTCTTTATTAGACAGTATCCTGAACCACCAGGGATGGCAGTAGTGAGCTGGTAAGCCCGGCTGGGCTGTAGTCCCTCAGATACTGGAACAGCGATCCCTAGAGGCTGAGCTGAAGAGAGACTGAGATATAGTGAGTAGGCAGGGACTGCAGATGGTAACACTCACACAATGTCCCAATGAAGCCCATGAGCTGGAAAGTATAGGCCCTCGAGGAGCGAGTACCTGGTTCCAGGGAAAGCTCAGAGTGAATGATGGTAACTCACTGATGTAGCTGATATAGTTGGTAGTGAAGACTTCTAGGCAGAGGAGTATACGAAGCAAGTCTGGGATCATGGCCCTCGAGGAGCGAGTACCGTTTCCAGACTGTCACCTGAAAAAACAAGGAGAGAGCGAGGCCCCCGAGGAGCGGGTACCTCTGGTAAGTCCGAGGAGGCAGAGTAGCTTAGGTAGCGAAACCCCTTGCTAACTCGATGTGTTAGCAAATTCCAAGACCTTAAATATCCGTCGCGGGTGACGTCATCTTCGGGGGACACCCCTAGGTTCACGCCAGTGCCGGTACTTCAATCGGTGCCGCTCCAAGCGCGCGCCCCTAGGCCTCCAGGAAACATGGTGATTGCAGCGTCGAGCCGGTCCGGGAATACCCGAGGACTAGTGGCAGGAGAACGCCGCGGTAGCCAGTCTTCCCGTGGACGAAGAGGGAGGCGCCAGAGAGGTAAGGAAGGCGAAGAGAGGGCGTCGGGCACCGACGGACACAACAACGACGAGTGAGGTTATCAAATTTGCGGACGATACAAAATTGTTCAGCGTAGTTAAATCACAAGCGGATTGTGATACATTACAGGAGGACCTGGCAAAGACTGGAAGATTGGGCATCCAAATGGCAGATGAAAGGTGTTACACATGGGGAAAAATAACCCTAGCTGTAGTTACATGATGTTAGGTTCCATATTAGGAACTACCACCCAGGAAAAAGATCTAGGCATCATAGTGGATAATACTTTAAAATCGTCGGCTCAGTGTGCTGCAGCAGTCAAAAAAAGCAAACAGAATGTTAGGAATTATTAGGAAGGGAATGGTTAATAAAACAGAAAATGTCATAATGCCTCTGTATCACTCCATAGTGAGACCGCACCTTGAATACTGTGTGCAATTCTGGTTGCCGCATCTCAAAAAAGATATAGTTACGATGGAGAAGGTACAGAGATGGGCAACCAAAATAATAAAGGGGATGAAACAGCTCCCCTATGAGGAAAAGCTGAAGAGGTTAGGGTTGTTCAGCTTGGAGAAGAGACGGCTGAGGTTGGATATGATAGAGGTCTTTAAGATCATGGGAGGTCTTGAACGATTAGTTGTAAATCGGTTATTTACACTTTCGGATAATAGAAGGACTAGGGGGCATTCCATGAAGTTAGCAAATAGCACATTTAAGACTAATCAGAGAAAATTCTTTTTCACTCAACACACAATTAAGCTCTGGAATTTGTGTCCAGAGGATGTGGTTATGCAGTTAGTGTAGCTGAGTTCAAAAAAGGTTTGGATAAGTTCTTGGAGGAGAAGTCCATTAACTGCTATTAATCGTTTTCTTAGGGAATAGCCACTGCTATTAATTGCATCAGTAGCATGGGATCTTCTTATTGTTTGGGTAATTGTCAGGTTCTTGTGGCCTGGTTTGGCCTCTGTTGGAAACAGGATGCTGGGCTTGATGGACCCTTGGTCTGACCCAACATGGCAATTTCTTATGTTCTTATGTAACCCTTTCCCAGGGAATGTGTCCAATTCCAAAGGGCCATAAAAGAATTTATTACGGAGCCGGAGACCAGCTGCTAGGTCCCCTTCCGGGACCGGACCAACAACCCGCCCTTGCTGCTGCCAGTGGGAGGAGCCGGGAGCCGTGAGCCACAAAAACGCAGCGACAGCGGCGCATCACCGCCACCGGCGCGTCACCAAAGCCGTGCGCACCTAAGGGGTGCGCACGGCTTTGTCCGGCTTAGTCCGGATTACGTCGGATCAAGGGGAAACCTTACGTCTGTGTCTCCAACTGAGGTCATTGGATAACAGGTACTAAATAAAGCTTCTATCTCCTATAATATTCGAACTGTAAATGCCCGCTAAGAGAAAAGGGAAGGTGAGGGTGTTCCCCTCAGAACCCCTACCTCCCCTATTGCAATTAGAGATAGATCGCTATATGACCCAGTTTAAAAAAGAAAATGCTGAGGATTCCTTTGGAGGCCACTTGGTAGGAGAACAAGTGACCCCCCAGGAAGAGGCTTCTCTTAGTCCTGTCTACCGTCCGTCTCCTTTCCAACGTGGTACGAGTGGAGGAACTGAATCTTTGCCCACGGAAGAAGTGGAGCAAAAGATTTTATCTGAGGGAGAAACCTCCGCTGCGATATCTGGGGTAAAAGGAAATGAGGAAGTTCCTCTAGAAATAGGGGATCCCTCTGTGTCCGAAGCAGGCCCACAACAACGACCTCCTCCAACTGATATCCCTGTGGAAATAAGCCTACCAACAACAAGGCCAGAGACAGTTACACTGGGTGCCATCTGGGACCTGGTGAGCGGTTTAAATGCTACAGTGAATAGGTTGGAAGGGAAACTTGATAATGTAGCTTCTAACTTGCAACAACAAGTGTCCACTATGCAAAATCAAGTTATTGGACTTTCTACTAGGGTCAATATAATTGAGAAAAATGTAGAAATGGTACAATCTGTGAATAATAAGCTGGTAACTGATTATCTTACCTGTACTAAATGTTTAGAATATTTAGAAAATAACGTAAGACATCTAAATGTCAGGATTATTAATTTTCCTAAAATTTTAGGTGAAACGGTTTTTATTTCGTTAAAGAGATTCCTGTCTGAGATACTTGGATTTGCAGAAAATGATATTCCTTCTATTAATACATGTTTCTTTGTTAAAAAGAGATCTACAGATCCAATAGTAACTATTCCAGAAAACCTAACTGGTTTTTTGGAGGATTCAACTTTACAAGTTCTAGACAGGAATACTCTAATTGTTTCATTTGTTACCACTGGAGATATCTCCAAATTAATGAGACATTATTTTCAAAAATTTCCAGTCTCTTTTATGGGACAGGATATAAAAATATTTCCTGATTTGGCACCAGCTACCCGTAGTAAACGTAGAGAATTCCTTTTACTAAAACCCAGAGTTTTAGCACTGGGTTTTTCATTTCTATTGAAATATCCATGTAGATGTTTGATTAGAAGAGGTAATGAATCTTTTTGTTTCAATCTTGTGGAACAACTGACCCAATTCATTGTCGCTAGAGAACCAATCACCTCTTCCCCAGTGGTAACCTAGGAGACAGGCAAAAAAAATATAAAACTGTGGAAAGTACCTATTTTGGTAAATATTATTGGTTTATTTCTCCTTTTATATTCCTTTACAATGACTCTCAGATGTAGTATTAAATACTCCTGATGAAAAATTACTAATTTTGATTACAATTCAACATATGATTGCTTTTAGCTAAGTTCTTTTTGTTTAATGTAAAATTGCTGAATTGTGAAGAAATGTATTAATATTTCAAATGTTGTAATTTGGAAATGAATGAAAGTTTGTTTTATAATTATATGAAAATTATAATAAAGAAATATATTAAAAAAAAAAAAAAAAAAGAATTTATTACACGTGGTTAGCTCCTCTGCCCCTTCTCCAACTCTTCCTGCTCCCAGGAGGGGATTCTTCTCTGTGCCAGGGTGGGGGAGGATAACCATCTTGGCTCAGGCACTAGTATTCTCCCAAGTGTCTGTGTTACCAGGGCTCTTTCAGACAGGTACCCTCAAAAACCAGGCTAGAGTCACTGGATGGGTGTTCAAATTAAAGTTGGCTGTTATTGATAGTAAAAGAATCAGCAGGTGCAAAAAATAAAGTATCCATTTACATCTAGGGTCCTTAGATCTATATAAGCCATCTAGGGTCCTTAGATCTATATAAACCGTTTCGATAGATTTTTGAGCGACGGTATATAAAAAAATTGTTAAATAAATAAATAAATAAAATGTAATTGATCTCTAACTCTGTGGATGTGTCCATCCATGCAGGGGTTTGAACCTGGCTCATCCTCCATGGCCTAGAATGATAAGTGAGCCAATTGGGCTGGAGGTGTTTTAACTGTGACGGATACCTTACCCAGTACTTGAGGTCCACAAAGAATCCCAAACTCCTGTGTCCTGTGTCCCAGGGGTGGAAACTCCATTGGGGTCTTTTCTCTCCCTCCAACTCCTCTTCAAAAGATAGATGCGGCCTTACAGGAGGAAAGGCCTACTACTGAAAGCAGTCCTTACAGCTTCCAGCTAGGGGCAAGGAAGGATGGCAAAAAAAACAACTTCCTTTCTTCTTGGTGGTTAAACACAATCTCTTAACAATACACTTCTCTTCTCTCTGCACGGGCACTTTAACCTCCACTTAGGTTGAGCAAAGATGTATATACAGCTCCCTCCTGACCCACTGAGCAGAGGATTCTGCCTGCCAGAAGGCTCAGGTCAAAATTGGGACAACAATTCAGCAAAACTGCAAAGATCCTTCTGCTTTTCTCTCTTCCCTCCAGTCCACCTCTGGGGACCTGGTAGGGTCCTGGGCTCACGATTCAGTATCGACCCGTATGCAAATGAGGGCCCGCGGTAAAAGGAGGCGCTAGGGACACAAGCGTATCCCTAGCGCCTCCTTTTTGATAGAAGCAGCGGCTGTCAGCGGGTTTGACAGCCGACGCTCAATTTTACCGGCGTTGGTTCTCGAACCCACTGACAGCCACAGGTTTGGAAAACGAACGCCGGCTAAATTGAGCATCCATCTTCCAACCCGCGGCCGTGGGCAGATTTTTAATTTTTTTTAATTTTTAACTTTTTTTTATTTTTGGGACCTCCGACTTAATATCGCTATGATATTAAGTTGGAGGGTGTACAGAAAAGCAGTTTTTTCTGCTTTTTTGTACACTTTCCCGGTGCTGGCCGAAATTAACCCCGCCCCCCCCCCCCAGTGGGCTAGGAGGTCATCACTCACAGGCAGCCTCTGAGGGAGGGCCTATGCAGATCTGCCACAAATATTTCTAGAGTTTCCATTTTCATAGCGCTGACCAAAATAATTCACAGCTCCAAAGAGTTTACAGTCTAAGGGTCTGGTTTACCAAGGCTTTTCTCCCATTCTATGTCTATGGGGAAAATGCTTACTAAATGAAGCCCTAATTTTGAGCTCAGAGGGGTCCATACTCAAAAAGGGGGGCGTTTTGAGGATGTTCAGGGGAGGGGCTTGGATATCCGGCTAGTTTAGATGGATAATTTTAGACCTGCAGCTGAGCAAGTCTAACGTTATCTGGCCTTGTGTGGCTGGATAACCTGCGACTTAACTGGATATCTTTAAAAGATATCTGGTTTATTAGCGCTGTCAGTACAGAATGACAATGGAATACATAAATGGGCCTTTGGCCAATCCTCTCACTCCCCCCAAAATAACTTATAAAGGTCCTAGCGGGCCATGTAGAGCTCACCCTTAAAGCCATTAAATTTGGAAAGAGACCCGGCCTGGGGAATCAGAAACTTCTATAGCAGCTTACGTCCTACCTTCCCTCCCACACATGCACAAGGATAGAAATCATTGTGGCGAGTTATACAGCTATCTTTAGCCAGATAACATTTCTATAGCACTACATGACATACACAGTGCTGTGCAAGCATTTCTATAGTGCTACATGACATACACAGCACTGTACAAACTGACAAAAGACAGTTCCTGCTCAATAGAGCTTACAATCTAATAAGACAACATACAGGACAAGAGACTTGGGGTATTTCATAAAGCAAGACAGAAAGAAAAGAAAGGTATTAACAAAACTAAAAGCAAACAATCAGGCCTAAGATTTAAAAGCAGTTTCAAAAAAGTGGATCTTTAGATGGGAACATGACGCACCAGTTCAGGAAACCTATTCCAAGCACACGATGCAGCCAGGTGGAAAGCACAGAGTCGGGAACTGGCGGTAGAGAAGGAAGGCACAGATAGGAGTGACTTGCCTGACGAGCGGAAGGCATGAGAAGGGTGTAGAGAGAGAAAAGAGAGGAGAGGTAGGGAGGTGCTGCAGAGTGAAGGCATTTGTAGGTGAGAAAAAGGAGCTTGAACTGTATGCAGGAGCGAATAGGGAGCCAATAGAGTGACTTGTGGAAAGTCAAACAGAAAGTGAGAGCGAGGGGAGTTAAATTGGAAAGCACAGAGCACTCTTTGCTGCTGTGACTTCTGGCTTCAATTCCTAGGCCCACAAGAGGCAAGGAAGCTGCGGAGGCCTTGTTCACAGCACCTGAGAGAGACAGGGAACGGGGAGACCCAGTCATTCAGGATGCCTGCATCCCAGGTTCTGTAGAGAGCTGCAGTCTCTCTGTACCCCTGGTCAAGTACAGTCACTGCAGGGACTTGGCTAGGTGGGAGTGTATAAAACAGGGACAAGCCCTGGGTAGGTGCCATATCCCAACAGAGGCCAGGTCTGACTGGACTGGAAGCCACAAAGGAGTAAAAGGAACGTGGCAGGCCAAAAGCCAGCAAACCAGGTCCTCCCCAAATATCAATGCCTAGGAACGAGAATGTGCAGCCAGTTTTGTAGCTTCTGCTCTCTCAGCATACACTCATATCAAGTTTGGCTTTTATCATGTTTCCCAGAGCTACCAAAAAGCTAGAGGAAGAATTAGCAAAACATCCCCAAGGCTTATTTCAAAGCATGATGTGAATTGCCAGAGTTACATCCGCCACGGAGCCGGTAGAAGGGATTCTGCATACACAGCAGGTGATGTTTAGTATAACTAAAGGTTTTAGTACCAGGATGTAGCAACATTTTCCTGTCTCTCTACTCTAGTCCTCAAATACCAAAAGCCAATTGGATTTTCAGGATATCCACAATTAATGCACATAAAACGTATCTGCATGCAATGGAGACAGTACATGCAAATGCATCCCTTACATATTCAGTGTAGATAGCTTGAAAATGCAATTGGCTTCTGTCACTCAAGGACCAGAGTTGTCGATCCCTGCTCTACAGTCTACTGAATATCAAAAACAACATGAAAACAAATAGAAAATGCAAAATCCAGAAACAACACAGAAAATGAAATATATATATATATATATATATATATAATAAAAATGCCAAATATAACATAGAATACAAATACAAAATATAACACAGAATACAAAACACAACACGAAATACAAATACAGAATACAGCACAGAATACAAATACGGAATACAAAGTACATTTCAAAATGAAAAGAATCCACTATTTAGCTAAAGAACATCAGCTCAGAATGATGGTAAGTTTCAAACCGGAACGCAAACTCTCTTTGGCGCATGTGCGTCAGTATGCATCCAGATAGTGGCCATTTTATAGCTTGTGCGCATATATGTGTGCATGTTATAAAATAACCTGACCGTGCGCATATGTGCGCCCAGTTTTAAGTGGATGTACGCCTATGTGCGTAAATAGTTCTTTCTTTATTTTTTAACTTACACCTCATCCCTAGCAGAAGTAAACTTATGAGGCAGGAGATCTGGGTGCACGCCCATGCGTGTAAGTATTTACGCACACATCTCCTGGCTACGACCCAAAACGCCCATGTCCTGCCAAGACTACATCCATGTCTCACCCCTTTTTGAAAATTTTTTGAGATGTGCATGCAGCGGGAGATACGCACTCATCTGGACAGCTTTTAAAATTCGGTGGGCACAGGCGAGCCCAACTTATGTGTGTATCTCCTGATTTTGGTGCACACCAGGCTTTTAAAATGTACGTCATTGTTTCTATTTATTATTCACATCAGTAGTATCAGCCCCAGATCCAGTCAATGCACTCAGATATGTCTTACAAGGAATAAATTAGTTGGCCTGCATTCCCTGAAATTCAGCAGTATGCTATTATTCTACAGAAACATCCATTTATGCAGGGCAGAGCCAAAAACCTCCAAAGTTTTCCCATCTATCCATTTGCAGTAGTACAAAAATTGCAATGGTCTTAATATATCCAGATATTTGGGCCTTTTACACAGTTCAGAAAGTATTCAAAGGCCACTGTGAGCAGCAACAGGGAACAGAATAAGTTTTATCTCATCTTTTTAACTAATGATCAATGTGATTGTACAATAAGTCCTTTCCCTGAAGAGCTTAACATTGTAAGTAGGTACCTGGGACAACAGGAGGAAAAGTGACTTGTCTAAGGTGTGTGTCAATGGGGGGGGGGCATGGGATTTGAACTGGATTGGAAGGATCATTTGGTCTTTATCTGCCGTTTTTACTATGTTTCTATGTATGAACCCTAATTTCCCTGTTTTTCAGGCCATCACGCTAACAATTGGGCAATCTTCAAATTTTTGAGTTGTAGGTGTGAATATAAGAAGTGCCAAGGCTTTTTTTTAGGGGGGACATGCCAGTTCACACCTACAAATTAAATAGTTTGAGGATGCCACACGTCATCCAGGCAGGAAGAGATGCAATGTAGTAACCAGTAACTTTAAAATGTGTGCACATATACACATGTATGGACACTCGGCCAGATGCGCTGAATTTTATATCATGCGTGCACGTATGCTTGCATGTTATAAAATAGCCCTAAGCGCAAGTATGTGTACTCCTAATTTTACAAGTGTGCATACAGCAGCGTAATGTCAGCTTTGAGCCACGCAAGTGAGGGAATTTTTATAACAAGCATGCGTCCAGCCCATGACCAGTTTCACCATTTCCTCCACATGCTTGCCCAGTCTACAGCTAGGTCCTCCAGACCCCCCCTGGTTCTTTAGCCTGCACTGCCCCAGTTACCCCAGACCCCTCAAGCACTCAATAGATGGCTGGAAATAGTTTTATTCAGACTTACACTTCCATAGCATATCTCTCGGCCCCAGCCACATTCCACCCCTGTTTTTCCTCGATGTGAGATATTCGCGCATCAGTAGTTGTGCGCATAAGTGGGCAGCTTATAAAATCTGGTGGACATGTGCATGTGCTAGATGAGTGCACATCTCTCAATCGTGGCATGCGTCTGGCTTTTAAAATTCATCTCTAAATGTTTATGATGCAAGATCATGAAGAGCAACTCTTTAATTATGAATCTGTCCAAAACTGGCAAAAAGGCTTTGCAGGCCTGTTTTTTGCAAAAGTCACCTTTTTTTATTGGCTTCCCCACTGAAAAACAGTGTGCAAAGGTTTGCTATGGAGACCAAGACAAGAGGATCAGTGAACACCAGGAATTCTTTATTATGCACAAAACATCGTAAAAAGCCCGACTCAGGCCGAGTTTTGCTCTTTGAGCTGCCTCAGGGGCTGACAGAACAAAACAAATATAGTCATGATTCTGTGCATGCCCTTATGTAAAAATATGGAAGTAGTTATTTTTACATAAGGGCACGCACAGAATCATGCTTTTTCATAAGGAGTGGTGTCAAGTTAACTGATTAGACCATGTTTTAATATTTTTGTCTATTGTCATTAATTACATTTGTGTTTTTGATTTTATATTATTTATATAATTTCATCATGTTTGGTGTATATGTTTTATTCACATTTATATGTTTTTATATGTGACTATGTGACTACTGCAATATTGAATCGGTTTCCGGTTTGTTTCCTTGGACCTTGTTTCCTTGGACCTTCCCTTTTGCAAAGTTTGCTATGGAGCAATCGACCTTTGCAAGAATGGGCTGCTTGCTTCTGTGAGTTAGCAGATCGGTCAAGGAGTTTGTAATGGAAAAATTACCGGAGAGATGCTGCCCAATTGCTACTACTAATTTTAACGAGCAAGGCATCCCAAGTCATCAGCTGGAAAGAATTTTAACCCCTTTTCCTCCATGATGCTCTTTGCACCATCTCAAGTCTGTTGTGCCTGCGTTGATTCACAGAGAAGTCTTCTATAATCATAAAATGATCATTCTGACCAAATAACTAATGACCGATTTCATCCATCCCGTTTGTGGCCAAAGAGACAGAGATGTCAGTGTTCAAACATCTCCATGATTTCTTAGAGAAATTTAGTATTTTACATGCATTTCAATTTGGTTTACACCTCAAATACAGCACTGAATTTCTATAACTCTCTTCAATGTGGATTAGATAGTAATACTGAACTTATTTTAGTCTCACTTAACATATCAATGACCTTCGATACCCTTGAGGTACTTTTGATGCATTTACGAGAGATTGGGATTGGTGGAACAGTTTTAATGTGGTTTACGTCTTATTTGTTAGACCAAATTCAATGGGTTCTGTACATTCCTTGATATGTAATTGGTTCATGTTTTCATCTGAGGTGCCTCAGAGCTCAATATGCTCATCTACCCTTTTTAGTATTTACATTGACTAGTCTTGACATGTATCAGGATACACGTGTCTAACCCCATCCTGGCAGATGAACTGTACTCCGATGGGGCCATAAAAGTTTTAAAGTCTCTTTGGGGCTGCAACCACTCACCGGCTAACTCTCTCACCATCTCTCTTACCCCTAGGGCTGGATTCTTTGTAGGGGGGGGGAAGATTTACTTTCAGGGCCCAATGTGACAGGGGTGACTTTACTTCTGACCTCTATGAGAGGTACACTTCTCCCCACCCTGTGGATGCTGTAGCTGCCAGAAAGAATACACAGGAGATTTTGGATTTGTTGTCCAAAATCAAAGCTTTTACTGATAGGTAATCAGACGAAATAATGGCACATATTCAATGGAGACCGCCATTGAATATGTGCGCAAGTCGGGTTTGATGAAGCAGCGGCATAAATATTACATCTTAATCCAGCTAAGTTTCTGTTCTGGTGGTCTGTATACGGAAATTGAAAAGTCTTTTGGGCAGTTTTTTTAAATTTAAAAAAAATAATGTAATTTTTGTCACTTTATAAGTGTACTTTAACAAAATATGAATTTCACAGTGCTTCATGCAATTTACTAAAAAAAAAAGTGGTAGAAGGAGGGTTGGTTGATGATTAAAATAAAAGGATGGGACAAACTGGATGGTTCCTGCCAAAAAAATATATGAAACCTCCACTTTCCACTTTATATCATTTTTAAGAAGGAATTGCCCTGTGAAATTTATAAACAGTTTACACGAGGTTCCCTTTTTTTGACTTATTTTCTAAAGAAGCTGCAGACATACTACCGCCTCACAGATCCTATGACTGCACTATTAATCTGAAGCCGAACACTGAACCAACCAAGGGACGGGTATACCCTCTCTGTGTAGCAGAGAATAAAGCCATGTCCAAATATATTCAGGAAAATCTTCAAAAAGGCTTCATAAGACCCTCCAAGTCTCCTGCTGGCGCAGGCTTCTTCTTTGTGGGGAAGAAGGATGGAACCTTACGTCCATGTATAAATAACAGAGGTCTCGATGAGATAACTGTGAAATAGGGATGTGAATCGTTTTTTGACAATTTAAAATATCGTCCGATATATTTTAAATCGTCAAAAATCGTTAGAAGCGCGATACAATAGGAATTCCCCCGATTTATCGTCAAAAATCATAAATCGGGGGAAGGGGGAGGGGAAGGGGGAGGGCGGAAAAACCGGCACACTAAAACAACCCTAAAACCCACCCCGGCCCTTTAAAATAAATCCCCCACCCTCCCGAACCCCCCCAAAATGCCTTAAATTACCAGGGGTCCAGAGCGGGGGTCCCGGTGTGATCTTTTACTCTCGGGCCTGTGGTGCGTTGTAGAAATGGCGCCGGCGCTACCTTTGCCCTGTCATATGACAGGTCAAAGGTAGCGCCGGAGCCATTTTGTTTTTTGTCCCCCGACGTCAGGAGCGTAGGAGATCGCTCCCGGACCCCCGCTGGACCCCCAGGGACTTTTGGCCAGCTTGGGGGGGCCTCCTGACCCCCACAAGACTTGCCAAAAGTCCAGCGGGGGTCCGGGAGCGACCTCCTGCACTCGAATCGTTTTGCCGTACAAAATGGCGCCGGCCATACAGCGTATGGCCGGCGCCATTTTGTACGGCAAAACAACGTCAGAAGCGTAGGAGATCGCTCCCGGACCCCCGCTGGACCCCCAGGGACTTTTGGCCAGCTTGGGGGGGCCTCCTGACCCCCCACAAGACTTGTCAAAAGTCCAGCGGGTGTCCGGAACGACCTCCTGCAGTCAAATCGTGTTGCCGTATGGCCGGCGCCATTTTGTACGGCAAAACGATTCGAGTGCAGGAGGTCGCTCCCGGACCCCCGCTGGACTTTTGGCAAGTCTTGTGGGGGTCAGGAGGCCCCCCCAAGCTGGCCAAAAGTCCCTGGGGGTCCAGCGGGGGTCCGGGAGCGATCTCCTATGCTCCTGACGTCGGGGGACAAAAAACAAAATGGCACCAGTGCTACCTTTGGCCTGTCATATGACAGGGCAAAGGTAGCGCCGGCGCCATTTCTACAACGCACCGCAGGCCCGAGAGTAAAAGATCACACCGGGACCCCCGCTCTGGACCCCTGGTAATTTAAGGCATTTTGGGGGGGTTCGGGAGGGTGGGGGATTTATTTTAAAGGGTCGGGGTGGGTTTTAGGGATGTTTTAGTGTGCCGGTTTTCCTGCCCTCCCCCGATTTACGATTTACACGATATTTACAAAAACAAAACCGCGACGATCCGATTCCCCCCCCCCCCAGCCGAAATCGATCGTTAAGACGATCGATCACACGATTCACATCTCTACTGTGAAAGATCATTACCTCTCATCTCGGAACTATTCGACAGACTACAAGGAGCCAAGATCTTTTCCAAGCTTGATCTTAAAGGAGCCTACAACTTACTTCGCATTCGCTCAGGCGATGAATGGAAGATGGCCTTCAACACCCGGGACAGTCACTTTGAATATTTAGTGATGCCCTTTGGCCTGTGCAACGCCCCGTCTGTCTTTCAAAATTTAATGAGTGACATTTTCAGGGATCTCCTCTACAAATGTGTTGTCATATACTTAGATGACATCTTGATTTTCTCCCAAGACATGACCACTCATCTGAAAGATGTCAAAAGAGTGCTGCAAAGACTCCGTGAAAATCATCTTTATGCTAAGTTGTCTAAGTGCGAATTTCACAAGGAATCAGTACCCTTCCTGGGCTACATTATTTCCAACCATGGATTCCAGATAGATCCATGAAGCTGGAGAGCATAAAGAATTGGGCTCAACCCCCATTTCTGAAGGCTCTCAGACGTTTCTTAGGTTTCACCAACTATTACAGTTCTTTCATCAAGCACTACTCCTCGCTCACTGTTCCGCTCACAGCGATGACGAAGAAAGGTGCCAATGTTGCCAATTGGTCTACGGAGGCAATTTCTGCATTCCAGAAATTAAAAGATGCCTTCTCGAGCAAGCCGTGTCTCTGACACCCGGATCCCACTAAGCTCTTCATCGTTGAGGTCGATGCCTCAGACATTGGCGTAGGGGTTGTGCTAAGCCAAGCTGGTGATTTCAAGGCATTACACCCATCCTCATTCTTTCATCGCTTCTCTCCTGCAGAGAAAAATTACGGAATAGGAAATAAAGAACTCCTGGCTAAAAATATGGCATTCGAGGAGTGGCGCCTTTGGCTTGAAGGAGCACAACATCAAGTCACAGTCTTTACAGACCATAAGAATTTGGAGTATTTCCGCCACACACAGCGCCTAAACCATAGGCAAGCGAGATGGTCTCTGTTTTTCAACAGATTTGACTTTGTGCTGAAATACCAACCTGGAGATAAAAACATCAGAGCAGATGCCTTATCTCACTCATTCCTCTATGAGGATATCCCAGAGGAACCACAACACATTAGTGACCCGAAAAGAGTCATTCTGGCAGCTACTCACTTAGTACCTGCAGGTAAAACCATCGTACCCAAGAACCTCAGAAAAAAAGCTGTTAGCATGGACTCATGACTCTAAACTGGCTGGACACCCTGGTCAATGCAGAACTCTGTCTAAACTACAAAAGTTTTACTGGTAGCCCACCATGAAGGAAGACACATTCTCCTATGTTGCTTCCTGCGCAAATTGTGCCAGACAGAAGACACCACCCGGTCGTCGTTGGCGTCTTCTTCAACACTTACCAGTATCAGACGAGCCATGGACACACATTGCCACAGACTTTGTGGTGGACTTACCACACTCAGGAGGAAACAACACGATTTGGGTAACTGTAGATCAGTTCTCAAAGATGGCTCACTTCATGGCTCTCCCTGGTTTACCCACAGCTATGGAGCTTGCCCAGCTCTTCATCACGCACATCTTCCACCTACACGGCATGCCTAAGCACATAGTCTCCAATCGCGGAGTCCAATTCACAGCTAAATTCTGGAAGGCATTGTGCAAGAAGTTTGACATTTCTCTTGACCACCTCAGCATACCATCCTCAATCTAATGGACAAACAGTTCATTCGTACCTAGGTGAACACTCACCAGAATGAAAGGGCAGAGCTGTTGCCCTGGGCTGTATTCGCCATCAACTCTCATCCAGCAACATCCACTGGATCAACACCATTCAAAGTGGTTTACAGACGACTACCATTGCCACCACTGCCACTTCCACTGTCCGTGTCGTCCCCAGCAGCCCAATCTACTGCCAAAGAGATTCAACAACTCTGGACTCAGACCAAAGAGATGCTTCTCAAAGCAGGACTTCGAGCTAAGAAAGGATACGATGCTCACCACTGCAAGGCTCCTGATTTCCAGTCTGTTGACAAAGTCTGGCTATCCACTAAGCACTTAAGACTTAAAATACCTTCAGCTCGCTTCGCTCCATGCTTCGTTGGACCTTTTCCCATTCTCCGACGATTAGGCAATCTCTCCTATAGTCTGAAGCTACCACCTACATTGAAGATTCATAATCTGTTACACGTCTCACTATTGAAGCCATTGATCCTTAGTGAGTTCTCTAACAAGACACCTGAACCTACACCAATAGATGCAGAAGAAGACATCGAGTACAAGGTAGATGCTGTCCTTGATGTAAGAAAAAGAGGCAGAGTATGGGAATACTTCCTGTCTTGGGAAGGTTATGGACATGAAGATAACTCTTGGACACCTTTGGCTAATATATTGGATAAAGAGATGCTACAAGAATTCCACAGAATGCATCCTCAGAAACCAAGACCAGGTAGGAAGTCCAGAGGACGCCCTTTGAAGGGGTGTACTGTTGTGTCCGTCAGTGCTAGATGGCTCAGGCGCCCCCTGTCTGACTTTGGTTCTATTGGCGCCCAGGTCTCCAGAACTCAGCCTCATCCGGAACAGACTATTACTCTCCTCTGTTGCTACCTCTGGGCTGACGTCAATCCTTCCATCGATGACGACATACGGAGGCCCACCTAAGTCCAGCCAGCCCCGGTACTCAAATGCTCAACCCGCAGGGAACGAGGGCTGGTATTGGTGAAGCCCCAGCCAGCCTCCGTCCATCAGCCCTCTCCACCTGCTGATGGTGGGGACCCATAGGATCCCTCCTACGGGTTGCGTCAACCCCACCTAGGCCCAAGGGTCCCCTCCGGTGCAACAGAAAAATTGCTAAATTAAGATTCAGAAGTCAGATTCTCAACTGGGCATTAACTCAGAACTGTTAGGATTCTGAGGTATCAGATGGTGTGTGAACCCCTGGGCCGAAGTGATAGGTGTCACTGCCCATGGGAGGCTAGGTCTCGGCCGAGGAATGCACAGAAGAATAGAGTCTATTATTAAAGAGATAGAAGCACTTCCCATGGAGCGGGAGGTGCCAGAGAGGGATGGTCACACAGACCCAGAGATACATGGTCATTGGAATAGGTAGTGCCCTGAGGGAATACCTCCGTAACGCTGGTAGAAGTCCGTGAAGCAGGAACACCAGAGAGGTCTCTTGTAGAGACGGTAGTGGCCCGCGATGCGGGGTACACCGAAGAGGCCTTGATAGAGATGGTAGTGGCCAACAGGGCGGCCGTGGCCGCGAACCTCTACCTGACCCGCGACGGCGGGGCTGCCGCAGCAGCATCGAGGAGGCCGTGGGAGTCTGATTACATTCACCCGCGCACACCGGCGTGGATCTCTGCAGTGGCTACTGGCATGGGAGGCGTCCCTGGTCTTCCCTCACGGCGTCCAGGATCCAAAATGGCCACCATGCCTTAGGCGTGAGGCCACGTCCCCTCACAGGATTTAAAGGGGCCTCGTCATCCTAATTGCCTTCACCCATGCCTGATGGCCCAGGCATAGGGAAGTATAAAAGCAGACTTCCTCCATTCACTCCTCGACTTGGCAACGTGTTTGCTAGAGTCTGCTCGCTCCAGTGAGTCTCCTGGTGCTTCGGTTCCTGGTTCCTGGATCCTGCTTCTTCTCAGTGATTCCTCGGTGTGTGACTTCAGACTGGCAAGTGACGATCCTCTGGTACTCGACCTCAGACTTCTCTCAGACCATCCACCTTCAAGGGCCCACCTAAGTCCCAGCAGCCCGGGTCCCTACGGGCTCCTCCCGGGGGGACCGCGGGCTTCCAGTGGTGAAGATCCAATTGGCCCTTGCTCCGACTTCACGCCTCGTCACTCTCTCAGAGGCCATCTGAGTCTCCAGCAGCGAGGATCCAGCCAGTCTCAACTTCTGTTCCGCCTCGCCACCTGACGGGAGAACCTGAGGAGCCATCTCCTCAGGTAGTACCAACCTCCCCATCGGTCCAAGGCTTCACGTCCCTTCTAGTCATAACATCTTTGAGATCCGGACAAATGGGAAAATACTCTGATTTGCTACAATTAATTTTCAATCCTGCGAATGATCTGAAAGTTTGAATTTCATGAATCACTTGCTTTAAAAAAGCTTTGGGATTACCAAAAAATAATAATGACATCTGCAAATAAACAATTTGACTTTCACATCTCCCACTTCAATGCCCTAAAAAAAACATGTAAATTTCACAACTTTATTGCCAGTGGCTCTAAAAATAACAAATATAATTATGGAAATAAAGGGCATCCTTGTCTGGTCCCTCGTAAAATGCGAAATTTATTTGACAGAATCCCATGTACTTGTATCTGTGCCCAAGGGTTTATATATTTATTTATTTATTTATTTAAGAGCTTTTATGTACCGATAACCGTTTGCACATCGTATCGGTTTACAAGAAACAGTAACGTTTACATGGAACACTTATGATATATAGTTAACAGAAGTGTAATTAAATGCAACAGTCAGTGAGTAAATATAAAGCGTTAAGAGAATAGCATTAACATATGTGTGTTGGACTAAGTACAGATGGTAGCATATATATAATTAGCAGGGAAAGGAATAAATAAATCGTTCAGAAAATAGCATAACTATGTATAATAGGTAATGTATATAATTAACAGATGATAATTAAATAAGTCAGCCAGGGGGTACAGAAATGTGTTAAGGGAGAAGTGATTAGGGTTAAAATAGGTACAGGGTGGAGAGGGGGCAGGAGAGGGAGCAGGGGAGGGGATCAGGTTAACAAGCGAGAATGCTTGCTAGAGAATTTGGTAGGAGAAGGGGGGTTAGTCAAAAGCCTGTTTGAAAAGCCATGTTTTTAAATTTTTTTTTAATGTCTGTGTAGATGGTTCTGTGCGGAGGTTGGAAGGCATGGTGTTCCAGAGAGATGGCCCTGCTATCGAGAAAGCTCAATTTCTTGTCGAGGAGAGGTGTGTGAGTTTGGGAGAGGGTGTGTGGATTGTTCCTTGGTATGCAGATCTGGTGGGTCTGTTGGAAGTATGGAAGCATAGAGAGTCTTGTAGCCAGTGTATGTGTTTATTAAATAGTGTCTTGTGCATAAGGGTTTTGTATTGAATTCTCGAAGAGATAGGGAGCCAGTGTAGGTTTTTTAGAGTGGGGGTGATATGGTCTTTCTTCCATGTGTTAGTGAGTATTCTGGCTGTAGCATTCTGTAGTAATTGTAGAGGTTTGATGGTGGAGGCTGGGAGGCCTAAGAGGAAGGAGTTGCAATAATCAATTTTGGAGAATATTATGGTCTGCAGAACAGTGCGAAAGTCATTAATGTGAAGGAGGGGGTCTTAATTTCTTTAATACATGTAGCTTGAAATAGCAATCGTTTAATGTGTGTTTAATGAAGGTTTTTAAGTTTAATTGGTCGTCGAGAGTAACGCCTAGGTTTCGTGCTTGTGTTGCGAAGGATATGGGGGGGGGGGGGGGTGACGCGTTGGGGTTTGTGAGAGAAATGGGGGAGGCATTGGGAGATATGACGAGGATTTCTGTTTTGTTGGTGTTTAGAGCTAGGTTCATGTTTGTGAGGAGGTGTTTGATTGAGGAGAGGCAGTCGTCCCATGTCTCAAGGGCTTTAGGTAGGGAGTCGGGGATGGGGATGAGAATTTGGACATCGTCTGCGTATAAGTAGTGGGTGATGCCTAGGTTTGCTAGGAGATTGCAGAGTGGCAGTTTTTAGATGTTAAAGAGAGTAGAGGTTAAAGCTGAACCTTGGGGAACACCACGGTTTAGTATGATTGGATCGGATTCGTTATTTCCCAGTTTGACTTTGAATTGTCTGTTTTCCAGGTAGGATTTAAGCCAGAGTAATGCTGTTCCCGTTATACCGATGTCAGCGAGTAGTTTTAATAGTATTTTGTGGTTGATGGTATCGAAGGCAGATGAGATGTCAAGCATTGCTAGGAGGTGGGAGTGACCATTGTCCATACCTTTAAGGATGGTGTCAGTCAGTGATATCAGAAGAGTTTCCGTGCTGTAGAATTTACAGAAGCCAAATTGTGATGGGGACAGTATTTTGTGGTTGTCTAGGTATTCGGAAATGTGGAAATTGACTAATTTTTCAGTGATTTTGGCTAGAAAAGGCAGGATTGAGATGGGTCTGAAATTGGCGAGGTCAGTGTGGTCGAGGTTGGGTTTCTTGAGTATAGGTTTGACAACAGCTTGTTTTAGGGTCGAAGGGACGTAGCCTTGTGTGAGAGAGCAATTGATTATTTCGAATAGGGGTTTTGCTATTATGTTAGGTATGGTCAGTAAGAATTTGGTGGGAATGGTGTCAGATGGGTGGGAGGAGGGCTTGATTCTCTTTAGTAGGGTTTCTGTTTCGGATGCAGAGGTTGTTTCAAAGGAATGTAAGCTGGCGGTCATGTTGGTGGGGAGGAAATTGATGTTGGAGGTATCAGGAGGAAAGTTAGCTGTGAGGGTGGAGATTTTGTTATGGAAGAAGCGGGCAAGGTCGTTGCACTTGCTTCTGATGTCGGAGTCAGATATGTGTAAAGAGGAGGTTTTTGTGAGGTCGGATATAATGGAAAAGAGGGCCTTGGCATTTTTTAGAAGTCATGTATTTTAAGGGAATAGAAGTCACATTTTGTTTTTTGGATGGAGATCCAAAAAAATGCATGGAGGTATAGTATGAGATGCGTAGTGTGGGTGAAGGGTGTTTTCGCCATTGTCTTTCTTTATTTCTTAAGTTGTTTTTTAATTTTTTTAATTCAGGGGAGTACCATGGCTTTTTGTTGTTTTGTGAAGGGTTTATAGTTTTGGTGGTGAGTGGGCAGATTTTGTTGGTGATATCGTTAGTGGTGTGGTAAATATGCAATATCAATTTTCTATTTCTTTTTTTTTTTTTTTTTTTTTTTTAATTTTTTATTTTGCACTTTTCAATATTTGATACATTCAAACTTTTTTCCATAAATGCTGGAGTAAGAATTGAACAAACATAGATGTTTTATCCTAAACATTTCCCAACCCAAAAAAGAGCTCAAACTCTAATTCTTTTCCCCATATTACAAAACTAAGGAGGGAGAGTGTCAGAGCAAAATTATTACAATACAGCAATTACAAAACTGTAACAATTATAAAGGAGAGAGATTCTCAGAGATTCCTTCATACACCAACTATTCAATAGATGTTATTATTCAGCCACTATTCCTTGGTTCCTTCGGCTCTCAAGGTATTCAGCTAATGGCTCAGGCTCATAATATACAAATTTTTTCCCTTCAACTTTCAATACACATTTACAAGGAAACCTGACATTAGCTTGAAACCCAAAGGTTCTTGCTTGATTAGCAAGAATTAGAAATTTCTTCCGTCTTGTCTGTGTCTCTGGTGAGACATCCGGATAAAACCAGACTTTTTGTCCCAAATACAGCATAGATCTTTTAGCTAGAAATATTTTAAGCACATTATCTCTTTCTTCCAAATGTTTAAATTTTACCAACAAAGTCCCACGCATCTCTACTTGAGAGCTATACGAGGATTCTATTAACTCCGTCACATTCAATGACACTCCTTCTGATGGTAAATTCCCTTGTGGGGATTTCTCTCCTTTTTTCAAAAAGAAATAAGCCTTTTGAATTACAGGTAACTTTTCTGCAGATATTGATAATATCTCTTGGAAGTAATTTTTCAATTGCTCCTTCGGAGAGGTCATCTTGCATTTAGGAAAGTTTATAATTCGTAAGTTATTGTATCTCAAGGAATTTTCAATACTTTCCACCTTCTTTACAAGCAGATTTTCTCCTTTTATTATTGTAAGTTGCACTTTCTTAATCTGGCTTATGTCTTCTTTTACTTTAATCATCTCAGTAGAATGTTGATTAATTTCTGGAGTTAAATTACTTATAGAAATTTGCATGTCCTTTATATTTGAAGATAGATTTAGTATAACTTTTTGCATAGTCATTATTGCCTGCCATATAGATTCATTCGTGACAACTTTAGGTTTTTCCATCGCTAAGAGAGGAGACAAATTTAAAACTTGAGGTATAAAAATACCTTGATTTTCTTGGCCCCTCGGTGTAGTGGCTATTTCCTTAGCCGGTCCGGCCACTTTTTCGCCGGACCCCGCTCGATTTACTCCACCATTTTCCTCCACCCGGGGAGAGGAGGTAAAAGGAACCTCCTGATCTTCAGTTATCGCCGTCCCTCCTGTAGCTCCCTCTCCGACAGGGCTCCAATCCAGGGACGCCATCTGTCCTTGGGTAGAGCCAGGGTAAGCAGCAGTGTCGGCGTATCCGGGTGGGGTGGGGGTAGTTGGAGCCCCGGGACTGAGCGTGACGTCTCCCAGGGGCAGAGGCGTTTGCTCCCCGCCTTGCTGCCCAGCGGGACTCTCCGGAGCTTTTTGCTCTGAGGTAGGGTGGAAACCCGTCAAAGTTGTCTGAATCAACGCGGGTTTCGAGGGGGTCGGGACTCCCTCTCTCACCCGTCCTTTCCGCTTCGTGTGAGGCATCCCGAGGGGGCCTTAACAGGAAATAAGTTACTATAAAGAAAGCAACTTTGCGGAGCTCAAAACCGAACGTCTCTCTCCGGCGCCATCTTGGCCACTCCCCGCCACGCGTCTTTTGAGAAAACTCCCCCCTTGCCCAATTTTCTATTTCTTTAATCCTGCTAGGACTTTTTCCTTTTTTTTTTTTGACAAGTGTAAACAAGCAACATTTAGCAAACTTAGGCCTGGATTCATCATTCTGCAAAAACGGGGGGCGGGGGGGCGAAGGGTGTATGGGCCTGCGAAAGCCCGCAGCCTTCACACCATGGCAGTGCGCCGGCTGCCGGCTTTCGCACCGAATAGCACCGCCGTGAAAGGTGGTGCTATTCAGCACGCTACTGCTGACGATAATGTTAGTAACATTATCGCCGGCAGCGAAGACACCACCGACTCCGCCCCTCCCCGCCCCAACTCCTCCCCTCCCCCTAATTTGCATTCTATCACATGCGAAAAGGCGAAAAGGCATGCGATAAGCCTTTGATAAATGATCCCCTTAATCAGACTAACGCCATTATTGCAGCGTTTTAATGTATTGTTAGATATTTTTCTCAAGTTTGCATATTGAAGGTGAATGGACCACCCCCCCTCTTTGCATATAGATACAGCCAAATAATTGGAACCATTAACAGCCCATTTATTATTTGCTTTTATTTTTTGTATTTTTGAACTTCACATTAACTTTCATACCCATACTCATACACACAACCAAAATAAGGAACAAAAAGAAGAGGAGTAATATTCTTCTGCCCATTTTTGTGTTTACCCTCTCTCTGGGCAGATGGGACTGAATGACTCTTCCAACTCATGCATCTTTCTGGCGCTGACTCAAGTCTCCCACTCTGAACCCAGAGATCTTCCGAATCCAAAGAAAAGCTACAAAACTTTAAAACAGTTGTAACCAGAACCTCCTCTTACGCTTTGGTCCATAATGAACAACTAAACTTCTTGACAAGTATATCCATAACTCACAGTTCAGGGGTGAAATATGCCTTTAGACACAATTGTTGAGGTGAATCACATACTAGGAGGTTGTTTCCAGGCCAGATTTCCCATAAGTTCCGTTATGTATCAGATGCGTCATCTGACAAACTGTTCCAAGAGTAGAAATATAGACTCCTCTCCCAATTGCGAGGACCTTTAATACCCCATCATTAAAAAAAATATATTTTATTTCACTCATGGCTCAGGAAATAAATATGCATTTAAACTGCAACTGTTATTTCAAAACACCTATCCATTAAGTTGTCCCCAGATCAGTCTTCCTTTAAACTCCACTGAATTGCCAGTACATCATCCGGCAAACTTCTGCAAGAAAACTCAGGCCTGGAAAGGTCTGGAAAAGAACTTGACTAAACAAGGCAGGACTGGACAAGGACTAGACAAGGACAGGACTGAACAAAGACTGGACAAAGGCAAGACTGAACAAGAATTGGACAAGGACAGAATTAGGCAGGCAACAGGAAACAAGAAAATAAGACTGGGTAAGGTAATCCTAGTAGGCCCGGAGGCTGCAAGGTAATATAGAAAAGCTTAGGAGGTCATAGAGCATGGCAGGGAGGCCTGAGAGGCCGCAGAGCAAGGCCAGAAGGCCTGGAAGGGCTCAGAGCAAGGCAAGAGGCCAAGAGGGCCACAAGGCAAGGAAAGAAGCCTGGGTAGACCACAAAGAAAAGCAGGAGGCCTGAGTAGGCCACAAGGCAAGGTAGAAGGCCTGGATAGGCCACAAGGCAAGGTAGAATAGCAAGAAGGAGGTGGCAAGTTAAGGAGCCAAGGTGACTCAATGACTCACAGAAGAGGCAGTGAGGGACTGAACAGGCTTGGTTAAGTAGGGTTGGGGCTAAGGCATCAGGTAATCAGTGAAATTGTGACTTGCGTAGCTGGGAGAGGGGCTCGCTACGGACCCCTGGAGGGGCTGCGCAACAGGTGAAACTTTTGTATGAGGAGGCTGCATAGCAGGTGAAACCTTAACACACTTCAGCACTAATCTTGATCTATCTTTATGCCGTCAAAGCTTGGTTAGTCAGTAATAAACAGGAATTGAATATAGGGAAGACCAAGATTATCTGGCTCAGTTGATCACCTCACCAAGATGGTTCTAATTGCATTTCATTTGAGAACTGTTGTATTCCAATTGTAAATGAAGTTCGGAACCTTGATCTTTGATCAGAATTTAACTTTTAAAATTCAAATTAAATACTTTGTATGAAATTCATTTTTTTAAATTTGGATGTTGGTAATTTGAAGCCTTTTTATCACCTAATAATTTTAGAACTGTTCTTCAATCTCTAATTATAACTGACGTCAATTCCTGAAATCCAAATTATTTAGGTCTGCTGGCTTCTTCTTTAAGAACTCTGCAAGTATTTCAGAATTCAGCGACTCATGTACTAACTGGTTCCTCCCATTATGATTGTATAACCACTGTACTGTATAATTTATAATAGTTAATCATTAAGTGGCGCATCCTGTTTAAAGTAATGAAAATCTATATGCCGGAGATAAATTTGCACTCAACTAGACGATGCCTTTTAGATGTTCCATCAAAACGTGCACTGCACCTGGCCAAGTCAAGGCATAGACAATTTGCAGTGGCTGTTAAGGTGTTAAGAAAGAAGGCCTGTTTTAAAACAAGAAGAAATTGAAAACCTATCTTTTTAATCAAGCTTTTTGAATAGGCTGTGCTTTCTTTTGAGTCAGATGGCAGGGCTTTATGTTTTATTGTTTGTTTCAGAGTTTTATGTTTTTAAGTTCTCTGTTTATGTTTTTAACTGATTTTATGTTTTATGTATTTGAACAGTGTTTATTTAACTTTATTATCTGTGAATGTAATGTGTGAGCCACGTAGAACAATGGATAATGTGGCATATAATTATCACAATTGGCGATTTGTGGGATAGTCCCACAAGCTATTGTTTTCACCCCGATGCCACCATCAGCTGGCTCCATTCTGTGGCCGATGCTGCCAGCAACCACTCTCCCTCCACGATAGGAATCTGCCATGACCATGGCACTCAGCTGACTTTCCTAGGCACGCCAACAGCCACACCCTTAATGGGTCCACGTCGGGAAACACGTCGGGAAACACAGCTTCGTCCAAGAATGATATCACTAGCAGCAGCCTTATTTAAGGACCCTTTGGCCACTGCACTTTGCTCAGCAACAGGTCTCATGGCGTCCTTGTTGTCCCAGGCTATTGTCCTCTTGCCTTAGTCCCTTGCCCTTGTTGTTCCCTGTCTGTCTGTTGTCAGTGTCCTCCTTGTCTGGTTCCCTTGGCTTGTTTCTCCGGGTTGTCCTTGGCTTGGATCTTGGACCTTCTTTGACTTCTGCCTGGACCTTACCCCTGCTTCGGACCCAACCTCCCTTCTTTGCTGCCCTGCCCCGACCCCTGGCCTGTTCCTTGTTTATGCTGTCTGCTGCCTTCCCCGACCTCTGGCTCGTCTTCTGGATCACTGCCTGCCTTGACCCACATGACTGGGCTCACGTCTTTGGATTGCCCTAGGTCCGGCTGGCCGCTGGAACCCAAGGGCTCAACCTGCGGGGAACAGGGCTTGTATAGGTAGAACTCTAGTCTGTCCCACTACAGGGCCCCTCGCCAAATGACAGGGTGAACCTAATGAGCTTGCTCACTAGGTGGCACCAACCACCCCTCAGTACCAAGGATCCACACTTCCAACAGATATTTCAATAATGTTTTAATAAATAAATAAATACATAATAAATACATTAATTACCATATTTGCCTGTCTATGAGACAGAGAGTTGAAGGTGGGGGGGGGGGGAAATGTTGTTTCCAAACCTACCTAGGGGCAAGGAAGCAGAGGTGTCCTGCCAGCCTGGCAGGGGGAAGGAAGCAGTGGTGCCCCACTGAGGCTACTGGTGCCTGCACTGTTTCTGCACAAACTGAAGAGGGTGTTTTATATTTGGGCCAATACAGAATAGCATGAGTGTGTCATTGAAGAGGTAGCAAAAGCTGTAAACATTAATATCCCCCAGAAATGACACATGCTTTCTGAATCGCGGGAATACCTAATAGGGCCATCAACATGCATTTGCATGTTGCAGGTGCTATTAGGTTCGGGGGGGGTTGGACGCGCATTTTCGACGCGCTATTACCCCTTACTGAATAAGGAGTAAAGCTAGCATGTTGAAAACGCGCGTCCAATCGCGGGTACTGTACTGTATGTGTACTGTATCGGCCTGTAAGAAAGAAAACAGACATTCACATTGTTTTCTTTATCTGGCAACTGAATTATCTGAGTAAAAATGTTGCTTGCAGCCTTGCTTTAATCATTAAGTTCTCCATTTCAAAATATGTCTCTGAAATATACCAAGTTGAATACAGTAGTTCGAGAGAATGCCACAAAAATGTTGTTATTCTTTTCTCTACATAGAAACCTGAGATTCTCTGAATTTAAAGGGAAAATAGTTGCAATTATGTGAATATTCTATGGCATTTCTTCCTTAATTACCTTTAAAAGTGAAGAGAGAAAGGGAATATGCTCTGAGTACCAAATGCTGTCCATATTGAAAAGTTTATTTCAACTGGAGAGCAGACTGAGGTCAGGGTTTCAGCGGGCCTGGCTTTAATTGTGGCTCTCATCCAGATCTCCGGATCAAAGACTGCAGAGGGAAAGCAGGCAGCAGAGACGCCACTATCTGGCAGAAAGAGACCACTAGAAGATTAGAAAAGGGCAGAACTCATTTCAAAGAGCAAAAAGAACAGTTATCAGGATGGTACAGCCAGGCTTGACTGGTCCCTCTTTCAGGACAGAGAGCTCACACTGTGCCACCCATGCAGGAGTTCTCCTACCATCCCACGCAGTAGATGGCTCTTGATTTTTCAAGTTGTTTGCAGTTATGTTTCTTCCTTGGGGGAAACACCTGAGCTTGAGAGTCTGAGACAGGATTTTTTTTTCCCCTTAGGTTTTGTATTACAGTGAGGAGTTCATGCGAGCAAAACATGTCCCAGATCTGCGGATCCATGTTTAATCCCAACTAACATCTTCTCCATTGGCTCAGGAGTAATCTGAAGTGACGAGTCAGGAGAAGGGCAGCATTGCGTATATCCAGTAGCACTTTCAGAATAAGAGCGGGGCTGGGAAATGTCTGCAAATACAGAGAACTGGACTTGACCTCGGCATGTGCCTGGTTAGAATCCATCTTTCTTCACTTAACGAGATACAAAATATAAAACACATTTTCCTCTGATTAAACATCTAGAAGTAGTTCCAAGTCATGTATTATTTCAACGGGATGGTGGGGAAGGGGGATTTCTGGCAAGGAGGCACAGGAGCCAACTTTTCAAAGTGATCAGGAGTGCTAAACTGAAGTGAAATGACCTCTCCCCCCCCCCCCGTGGACACAGTGAAGGAGTTTGCTCAATATTGGGGGTGCTCATACACCTATAGAGCTGGCACCTGCGGCAGAAGCCTTTCCTGTTTCACTGTTATCTTCTCAGGGCACGGAATAGCTAACACTTTAAAGTCCTTTGCATTTTAAGTCATTAAAGTGTAGGTCTTTATTCAATTTTATAATGATCGCTCCTTTTCCCCAGTCAGCAGTGCTCCCCTCTCTGTCTCAGGGCAGCTCCACCAGATCAGGCAACAGAAAAGAAGACTCACCTGGAGGGGAAGTCATAGGAACGAAGTCCAAATACACTTTCATTCCCCTCCCCCAAACTTGGCTCTTCCTCCTGCTCTTTTGGGCTTCTGCTCAATTGAAACATAACTCTTGGCACCCTGAATCTTCATTCACACCTAATCCTCCCCCTCCATCGCAGAAACAGTCCCCCCGAAACCTGGCACAGGCACGCCCCAGGAGGGAAATAAACACCACTGAGAACGAGAAAGGACATTTGTAGGGTCCCATGGGCATCCCTACGTTGGTGCGGCCTTGTAAAAAGGGTCATGCATCCCTGAGGAGTCCCATAAGGCTGCAGCCGAGGGCCTGACCCTCAGCTGTCCCCAGGGTTTTGTTTGCTTTTCAGAAGGAAGGAGTTTGTCCACTCATTTCCTTTTATTTGGTAAACGTAAGGCTCTGAGCCTTAGGGAAAGGAGCTCTAGAAAAGAAAAGGAGGGTTTTTTTTAAATCCTAAACTCTCGCCCAGTGAGTACTAGATTGTACTGAGTTGCTTCTCCTGGAGTTAGAGAGGAGCTGCTATCAGATGTGATTCTTCTAATCCACTGCCTCAGGTACAAATTTAGGGGATTATTTATCAAGCCACGATAGGGCAATAATGCGCTTTTAAACAGCATTTATCATGCGATATAGCCATATTGTGGCGATATCATACTCTTTAAAAAACTAAAATACGCCCCTATTACAAAGCTACTTGGCATGCATTTGCATGCACAAAATTGCATAATGTATGCAAAACAGCTAATGTATATTCAATTTTAAGAAAGTAAAATAATGTGGCTGACTTAGAAATTTTTCAGCCACGTTATTTTAGCTATACTTTTCAGAAACTGTTATTCAAGCGCAAAAGCATAAGATCTTAACACAGGTCCCGATGCTCCTGCGCTAGAATTAAAGGGCCATGTGGCCTGACACAATGTCCCCAAAAGTGTTTACAAAGCCACTGCTGGGCCTTACTAGACCATCCTCGCCCACCCCAGGTCCACCATGCAAGGCAATCCCGCAAAAAAAAAAAAGTTAAAAAAATATAAAGTAAATAGCATGGCAATGCTTTGCCCCCTGTCAAACCCCTCCCAATTAAATCAATCCCGTCCTGGCCCAATTTAAGAACCCCTTTTAATTAAAACCCCTATCCCCTTGTTCCTCCTTTCCATTAAACTGAAAACCAGGTAGGGTCCCCCTAACCCCCTAAAAATTACTCTGGTGGGCTAGTGCCCACCAGACCCCTTCTGACCCCTTCTGACCCCCTACCTTTAAAAAGGTCATTGGTGGTCAATGGAGGGCTCAGGGCCTCTTAGGTATTAGAAACATAGAAGATGGCGGCAGACTGGCCCACTTGGTCTACCCAATGACAGAAAATGTGAAACTGTTTACTTCTGAGCCTGCAGTGCAATGTGAGGATTCTTTTTTTTTTTTTTTTTGCATCCCTGCCCACTAGTGGTAGGGATAGGGTTACCAACAGGCTCCAGATTTTCAGGACAGGCTGATCCAGAGAAAGAGAGTTTACCAACGAAGTTAGGGGTTCAACAAATGGCATGGTAATTGATAATTGGCACACCCCCTTTTGGGCAGGTGCTTAACAGGAGCATATAACCCCTGGCTCTGCATGGGTCTGAGGCTTCCCCAGAGTGACTGAGTGGAGTAAGGATGCAGCTGTCATCCCCTCCCGGAGTATACAGCAAGAGAAGCGTTCTCCCAAACCCTCAGAAGACCTGAGTAAAGAACTGTGTGCATAACAGCTAAGAAGAGGAAAGGAAGCTGTACTTGGAGCCAGCAGGACCAGGAGGATAAACTGTACCTGGCTTGGTGCTCAGTGCAGGAATGAGGAAACTTCATTACCTACAGAACAGAGAATTTAGAAAAGCCTTGAAGTCTTGGTGTTTTATTAAGGCATTTGAAAATATCTAATCCTGTTGTCTGTTATGAGTTTTAGTATGATGGTCCTTTGAAGTTATATAAATAAGACCCTGCAAGGATGCAATTATGATTAGTAATTGTTTGTGTTTTATTATTTTTAAGTTATTTGAAATTTTTTGTATTGTTATTATGTTTTAATTTTTTGTATATAATTTAGATTAAATTTGGTAATTATGATTGTATTTTTATCATTCTGTTGTACTACTGCTTGAGTAGCATGTTTTATCAAGCGGGATATTAAGTTTCAGTAAATGAAATGGAAATGAAATGAGTGCGCCTTCCCAGAGTCATTCAGGGGATTGTGGAAATACTGGAAAATGGGACAAGAATCCAAAGGGAAGAGACTGTGTTTTGAGGCCTAGGTAGGCTGTTTTCAGAAGGAGCCAAGAAGAAGACTGAGGGGAGAAGTGAACTAATTTCTTTACATGAAAACTTTTGCTGTTTTATCTGTTGGAGTAAATTAAGAATCGTGAGCTGATTATCCTTGTTTTACTCTGCTGAATTTATTTTTAAGTAAACTGTTTTTACTTTTGGAGCATAGTATTTGGTGAATTTTGTGTGTGTATGTCCTCATCCTAATTTGGCCCTGCAGGTTAGCCTTCCCCCAGCCCATGGCCCAAGAGTAACCATACCCCACCCTGGGAGAATTATCACACTGTTCTCCAGGGCTGGGAAGGTGACCCCAAGTGGAAATACATTTGCCTTGTATAAAGAAAGGGATTTATTTTTGACTCAAGCATGTGTCAGTGTGACCCTTTTCTCTCTCTCTCTTTATCATTCTCTCCTTTTCTTCACTGGTGCCCTGTAAAACTGTTCTATACTTGGAGATGGAGGTTTCCAATAATTTTTGGGAATCCGATCCCACATCTTAGCTTCTGCACTAACTGCTCAGAGCAGAAAATCTGCATGAAAGGTAATCCAAATGACCAAAAACTTGATGACTAGTTGAGCAAAACAAAAATTAGCAGATCTTGGTGGAGCCATTATTCGCTAACAGCTTCCCTCTCAACCAGAACCTAAGTAGGCCGCACCTTTTTGGTATCTCCTGCTACTTTCAGTAATTTTTTACATTCCACTTAAGGCTTCTGGCAGCAATATTTCAGCAGATAGTCAAAAGCAAGTCACCCTTATCCAGGCTCAACGAGCCAGGTCAAAACAAGAATCAGAGTCAGGCCATAGTTGGCTCCACTTTTAGTGAGTTGAGTTAAACAAGGCTGGATTTGAGTCTCATCAGGTTAATTCAAGTCAAATTATGCAACATTTCCTCCTCCATTTTGTCTTTTGAGGGATAGAATCTAATCTATCCACAATAATAATAATAATAATAATGATAATAATACAGCCATCCAGATTAAAACGGCAGGTTATTGCATACAACAGAGTCAATAAATGTGACATCTGTTTATTAAATCAGTTTGCTTTATATGACACTTTTAAAACATGTGGCTGAATATACCATACATGGCCTTTTGGGGATCATCTCTTTACGTACTGAATTTTTAAAACCTTAAAGGTGAATTTTAAAAACTTGGCGTGTACATCAATTCATGAACAAGTTGCGCTTGTGTGTGCCCTCTGTATTTTAAAAGCTACCCAGATACGCGTGCATCTCCCACTGTGTGCACATCTCACTCCAATTCAAAAAGGGGCATGGTCTAGGAGAGTCTGGGCAGAGCGTGGGTGTACCAGGACAAGGCTGAGAGATGTGCATGCAAATACTTATGCACCTGGGTGCACGCCCAGGTCTAGTGCCAAGTAAATTTTCTTCTGCTATAGAGGAGGTATAAGTTAAAATAAAAAGGAAACTAGCCATATCTGAGGGGTTTTAAGAGTCTAGGCTAGTTGGGCTGGGGCGGGGTGGGGGTGACTAAAAGCTATTAAATTAGGGGGGTTGAAGGACCTAAGTTCTTAACTGGGCAAACTGGTGGAAGAACTGGTAAAACTGGCAATAGCATGGGCTCACACCCCTTTTTTTAAGCAGGATTCTATGTGCATGCCCAATTAAAATTAGGAGCACTAGTGTGCGCAGCCAGGTTATTTTATAACGTGTGCATATACACACACAAGTTATAAAATGGTCACGTTCCTGGGGCACACTGATGTACACGCACCAATGTACGCCTGCACACCAGTTTGAAAGTTACTGTCTCCAAGAATGTGGCCAACTGAAAAACTATGGCATTGCCAGTCACCCAGCAAAACTTATAAAGAGTTTAATCACTTTTCTCCAAATTATGAAAAACTTTCACATGAACAATCTTTGCTAGTTTTTTAGTCATCACAAAAGCCCTGATTTTCAAAAGCATTTACACACTTAAAATTGGGTTTTACATGTGTAAATGCACTTTACTCACTGTGGACTTTTGAAAATTGCTACATTTGTGTAACTCCTTTAAAAATTCACCTGAAAGTGCTCATTCAGTTATAAAAGCTGTGCTGGTATAGGCAAAAAGCAGAAAATTACTGGCCATATATTATTTAAAAGAAATAAGTGGCATCTCCAAATTACTAGATAGTAAATAAAATATAAGAGAAGAAAGACATAACAAATTGTGTAAACTTTCAGTATCTAAAATTCTACCCTCTATTCTCTCCATCATTTCCACTCTACTGGAGATGTCAAAACTGTCAAGGATTCTAAGTAACATATTAACATATTAACATACTAACACAGTAAAACAGTAACACAGTAACATTTACTCAGTAACATATTAGAGTAATAGAGTAAAACAGTTACACAGTAATATGGTAACACAGTAATATGGTAACACAGTAACATAGTGACATAGAAACACAGTAACATAGTAACACAGCAGAACAGAAACACAGTTAAATAATAACAGTAATACAGTAAAACAGTAACATAGCTACATAGTAACACATTAAAACAGTAACATATTAACATAGTAATAAAGTAGCACAGTAATATAGTAATACAGTAACACAGTAACAATAAAACAGAAACACAATAACATAGTAACACAGTAATGGAGTAAAATGGTAACATAGAAACACAGTAACATATTAACATAGTAAAATAGCAACACAATTACGTAGTAACACATTAAAACAGTAACATGCAGGCCACAGTTACCCTGTTTCTAACCCACTTTCTACCCACAATTTGGCCGCCTAAGTCTAACCCGCGATTCACTATCTGTTTTTACCGATCTTTACCGCTTCTTTATATTGACGCGTATCCCTTTCCGCCCGTGGCATGTATATGATATGTAAACGATCGGATTAGCTATTCCCTCCAATACAGTAACGTGCGGCCCGATTATCGCCTTTTTAACCAACTGTTTTGCCGCATCTTTAACCCGCTAATTTACCGCCTACCCTGACCCTGGCATTAGAGGGATGTGACAGCAATATGCAGGCTCCGGTCAAATAAGTGGGTGGGTTGGAGCAAGTGAGTAACATGGTGTGGCCTGGTTCTCCCTCGCTCAGGCCTGGTTCTCCTACGCTCGGGCATCGGGGATTGCCAGTCCTCTCTCCCCCCTTCCCGAAGCAAGGCGCAGGGCGAAAATCGACTCGACATGTTATTAAAGCAAATCGAAATTGTAACAAAAGTAAACTTACTGCAAGCTTCCAGCAGCCCCAGTCCTCTCTCCCCTCCTCCCGAGGTGCCCACCACGGCTCCCCTGCCTCCCGGGGGCAGCCAGCGCCGAAAGCGGCTTCCAGCAGCCCCGCCGGCGAAGGCGCATGAACGTACGTCCAATTTGGGCGCTCAAGCAGCGAAGGCGCATGAGCGCACGCCGTGACCTGAGCACCCGGATGGACGTCCGAGGTCACGGCGTGCGTTCATGCGCCTTCGCCGGCGGGGCTGCTGGAAGCCGCTTTCGCCGGCTGCCCCCGGGAGGCAGGGGAGCCGCGGTGGGCGCCTCGGGAGGAGGGGAGAGAGGACTGGGGCTGCTGGAAGCCGCTTTCGCCGGCTGCCCCCGGGAGGCAGGGGAGCCGCGGTGGGCGCCTCGGGAGGAGGGGAGAGAGGACTGGGGCTGCTGGAAGCATGCAGTAAGTTTACTTTTGTTACAATTTCGATTTGCTTTAATAACATGTCGAGTCCATTTTAGCCCTACGCCTTGCTTCAGGAGGGGGGGAGAGAGGATTGGCAATCCCCGATGCCCGAGCGTAGGAGAACCATCCACTTCCTGGTACCTGTCATTTCAAATGTCATTTGAAATGACATTTGAAATGACAGGTACCAGCGCACCCAGGATACTGTATAGGCGCTGTATAGCGCTCTATACAGTAAAATGGATTGCGCTTCATGGGCGCTTCATGGGCGCTTCATGGACGCGCTTTGGACGCGGCTTGCATTTGCATGCCATTTAAATACTGTATCAAGCGGTATGTGATCCGAACTGTGCGCGCGGCAAACGAGCGGGCGCCTGGCACTGCCGCACTTTTTCTTACATGCCCTTACTGTATCGGCCTGTAAGTAAATAATATTAACATAGTAATACAGTAAAACAGTAATACAGAAACACCGTAACATAGTAACATCGTAACACAATAAAACAGTAACACAGTAACATAGTAACACAGTAAAACAGTAACACAGTAGCATGGTAACACAGTAATACAGTAACATAATAAAACAGTAACACAGTAACATACTAACATAAGAACATGCCATACTGGATCAGATCAAGGGTCCATCAAGCCCAGCAAACTGTCTCCAACAGTGGCCAATCCAGGCCATAAGAACCTGGAAAATACCCAAAAACTAAGTCTATTCCATGTTACTGTTGCTAGTAATAACAGTGGCTATTTTCTAACAGGCCGATTCAGTAAAGTCCGCGGGAGAGCTGACGAACGCCCGCTCTCCCAGCGCGCGCACCGGCCACTCGCCGGTACACACGATTTAGTATTTAAATTAGGTGGTGCGGTAGAAACATGGAAAAGGAGGCGCTAGGGACACTAGTGCGTCCCTAGCGCCTCCTTTTCGCCTGGAGCGGCGGCTGTCAGTGGGTTTGACAGCCGACGCTCAATTTTGCTGGCGTCGGTTCTCGAGCCCGCTAACAGCCACGGGCTCGGAAACCGGACACTGGCAAAACTGAGCATCCGGTCTTTGGCCCGACAGCCACCGGCCCATTTTAAATTTTTTTTTTCTTTTTTTTTTACTTTTTTTACCCTTCGGGACCTCCGACTTAATATCGCCATGATATTTAGTCCAAGGGTGCACAGAAAAGCAGTTTTTACTGCTTTTCTGTGCACAGTAGCATGGTGCACAGAAAAGCAGTTTTTACTGCTTTTCTGTGCACTTTCCTGGTGCCGGCAGAAACTAGCGCTTGCCTTTGGGTAGGCGCTAATTTCTTAAAGTAAAATGTGTAGCTTGGCTGCACATTTTACTTTCTGTACCGCGCAGGAATACCTAATAGGGCCATCAACATGCATTTGCATGTTGAGGGCACTATTAGGTGTCGCGGGTTGGACGTGGGTTGGACGCGCGTTTATCGCCCCTTACTGAATAAGGGGTAAGGGAAAAGGCGCGTCCAAGAGCAGGTTAACAGTGCACTCCGTTGGAGCGCACTGAACTGTATCGGCCTGTAAGTCAGCTTAATTAATAGCAGGTAATGGACTTCTCTTCCAAGAACTTATCCAATCCTTTTATAAACACAACTACAGTAACTGCACTAAACACATCCCCTGGCAACAAATTCCAGAGTTTAATTGTGCGTTGACTGAAAAAGAACTTTCTCCGATTAGTTTTTAATATGCCACATGCTAACTTCATGGCATGCCCCCTAGTCCTTCTATTATCCAAAAGAGTAAAAAACCGATTCACGTTTAGCCGTTCTAGACCTCTCATGATTTTAAACACCTCTATCATATCCCCCCTCACTGTCTCTTCTCCAAGTTGAAAAGTCCTAACCTCTTTAGTCTTTCCTCATAGGGGAGCTGTTCCATTCCACTTATCATTTTGGTCGCCCTTCTCTGTACCTTCTCCATTGCAATTATATCTTTTTTTGAGATGTGGCGACCAGAATTGTACACAGTATTTAAGGTGCGGTCTCACCATTGAGCGATACAGATGCATTATGACATTTTCAGTTTTATTCACCATTCCCTTTCTAATAATTCCCAACATTCTGTTTGCTTTTTTGTTTGCCGCAGCACACTGATTTCAATGTGTTATCCACTATGACGCTTAGATCTCTTTCTTGGGTGGTAGCTCCTAATATGGAACCTAACATTATGTAACTATAGCATGGGTTAATTTTCCCTATGTGCATCACCTTGCACTTATCCACATTAAATTTCATCTGCCATTTGGATGCCCAATTTTCCAGTCTCACAAGGTCTTCTTGCAATTTATCACCATCCGCTTGTGATTTAACTACTCTGAATAATTTTGTATCATTTGCAAATTTGATTACCTCACTTGTCATATTCCTTTCCAGATCATTTATACATATATTGAAAAGTATGGGTCCCAAAACATATCCCTGAGGCACTCCAATGCCCACTCCCCTCCACTGAGAAAATTGTCCATTTAATCCTACTCTCTGTTTCCTGTCTTTTAGCCAGTTTGTAATCCACAATAGGACATTGCCACCTATCCCATGACTTTTTACTTTTCCTAGAAGCCTCTCATGAGGAACTTTGTCAAATGCCTTCTGAAAATCCAAATACACTACATCTACCAGTTCATCTTTGTCTACCTACATGTTTTTTGACTCCTTCAAAAAAGTGAAGCAGATTTGTGAGGCAAGACTTGCCATGAGTAAAGCCATGCTGATTTTGTTCCATTAAACCATGTCTTTCTATATGTTCTGTGATTTTGATGTTTAGAACACTTTCCACTATTTTTCCTGGCACTGAAATCAGGCTTACTGGTCTGTAGTATCCCGGATTGCCCCTGGAGCCCTTTTTAAATATTGGGGTTACATTAACCACCCTTCAGTCTTCAGGATGATTTTAATAATAGGTTACAAATTTTTACTAATAGATCTGAAATTTCATTTTTGAGTTCCTTCAGAACCCTGGGGTGTATACCATCCGGTCCAAGTGATTTATTATTCTTCAGGTTCACCATGATTTGATTCAGTCCATCTGAATTATTACCCATGAAAACTTCTTCGGAACGGGTATCTCCCCTATATCCTCTTCAGTAAACACCGAAGCAAAGAAATCATTTAATCTTTCCGCGATGGCCTTATCTTCTTTAAGTGCCCCTTTAACCCCTCTCTCATCTAATGGTCCAACTGACTCCCTCACAGGCTTTCTGCTTCGGATATATGTAAAAATGATTTTACTGTGAGTTTTTGCCTCTACGGCCAACTTTTTTTCAAATTCTCTCTTAGCCTGTCTTATCAATGTCTTATATTTAACTTGCCAATGCGTATGCTTTATCCTATTTTCTTCTGTTTTGTATTTTTGAATGAAAATCTTTTGGATAAAATAGCTTCTTTCACCTCCCCTTTTAACCATGCCGGTAATTGTTTTGCCTTCCTTCCACCTTTCTTAATGTGTGAAATACATCTGGACTGTGCTTCTAGGATGGTATTTTTTAACAATGTCCACGCCTCTTTCACACTTTTTACATTTGTACCTGCTCCTTTGTTTTTTTCAGTTTTTCTCATTTTATCAAAGTTTCCCTTTTGAAAGTTTAGCACTTGTTGCGCCGGAGATAGACAGTTGGGCCAAGGTGGGGTTGACGCAACCCGTAGGTAGGGACCTATGGATCCCCACCGTCGGCAGGAGAGGGCTGATGAACAGAGGCCAGCTGGAGCTTCACCAATACCAGCCCTCATTCCCCGTTGGTTGAGCCTTTGGGTACTGGGGCCGGCTGGTCTTAGTTGGGCCTCTGTATGTAGTCGATGAGGAGATCAAGTTCAGCCCAGAGACATCAGGAGGGAGATGGTACAGTCTTACACTGGACAAGGTAGTGTCCTGGAAACTCGGGCACCTAAGGAACAAAGGAAGAAAGGGGGTGCCCGAGCAAGAGCAGGCCGAAGCCTGAATTGACCGAGTCCAGGAGATAAGCTGAAGAGGCGTCAAAGAACAGGCTTGAGTCAGGGCTGGCGGCAATCTGGAAGCAGTAGCAAGCAAGGCTGAGGTCTGATCACGGAGATAGTCTAGAGGTGTAGTCAGGCAATGCAGAGGTCTGGGTCTGGAGAGAGGCAACGGCATAGTCAGGCAATGCAGAGGTCCGGGCTTGAAGAGTCAACAGCATGGTCAGGCGAAGCAGAGGTCCGGGCTTGGAGAGGGTGGAGTGGTCAGGCGAAGCAGAGATCTGGGCTTGGAGAGAGTCAATGGTGTGGTCAGACAAAGCAAAGTCAAAGTCCGAGTAGGCAATCCGAAGGAACGTGAGATCACATCACAGAAACCCTGGCAGAATTACACTGGCTACCCATCGAACAAAGGATTCAGTACAAAACTCTATGCACCATACATAAATTAATACATAATGAAAAAGCAGATTGGCTGAACACAGCCCTTCGTGTACACGTCCCAAACAGAAACCTGAGATCTGCCAACAAAGCACTTCTTTTTATTCCATCAATCAAAACAGCAAGACTAACACAAGTAAGAGAGAGAGAGCACTATCATTATCAGGACCCATACTATGGAACACCATGCCCTTGGAGTTAAGATTACAAAGTAACAACAAAACTTTTAGAAAAAATTTAAAAACCTGGCTCTTTAAACAAGCTTATCAAAAAGAGAAAGGAGAATAGTACCCAGGGAAAAGCAGGCACAAACAATGGAACAACAAACACATAACCAAAATCAATATGTGTATAATTTTATTTGATATTTTAGTTTAAGTTTCATTTGTGAGTTCATCTATAAAGGATAAAAGTACAATGATAAAGCTAATCTCGTATCCTAAACTGTTACGAGGAGAACTGGACATGATTCATTACACTTACCAATTAGTATTATTTACAACTATGTTACCGATCCTGAAGGGCATCTATGTAACTTGATATACTTTAGCATCATTTTATGTGCCTAAATGTAAACCGTTGTGATGGAACCCACTGAACGACGGTATAGAAAAAAGTTTAAATAAATAAATAAACGTGCAAAGCAGAAGCATAGGAATGAAGACACAGGAACCAGGATCAAACGAGGAACAGGAACGCAGGAAAGAGATGAATCTCTTAGGAAGCAACAAGTACTCAACCAGCGAGGAGACCTGTTGCAAACGCAAAGCTAGGGAGCGGATGTTGTGCCATCGGTGCTAGACATCTTCACCCCATTTGCCTCACCTTGTTCATGGCTCCTCCTGCTTCCCTTGGGAAAATGGCTGCCACCGCGTCTACAAGCCAACCTCTCCAGCATCCCCGGAATGGCTGTGGTGCTGCCTCCTGCCATGCTCCTCTCAAGGGACTACTAAGGTGAGCAAGTGCACACTACCCACGTCTTTATTCCAGCAATGGCGCGAACCTCAGGGGCGTTCCCCTCTACTGACGTCATGCCATCCGGGTATATAGCCTGTACTAGAGATGTGAATCGGAACCGGAATCGGTTCCGGTTTCGGATTCGTGGACTATCGGGAAATTATTTTTCCTGTGGTCCAGTCGTTGTTTTTTTTTTTTATCGGTGCACCAAGCCAATAACCCAAGTTTTTGACATCATTCCCTAGTTACTGCTTTACTTTTCAAAGTTGTTTTGGTTTATACTACATCAAAGAGGAGTGTTCGGAACCTACCAAATAGACAATTTATTTATTTATTTATTTATTTAAAAACCTTTCTATACCGTCGTTTAGTAGTGCACCATCACAACGGTTTACATTTAGGTACGAAATAGGTTTGATAGTTTTCTAAGTTATCCATGCGGTGCCAATATTTTACGGTTACATTATTCAATAATATACTCTAATTGAAAGGTGGGTTGGAGATGCTATTTACGATTGCCAAGCTAATCATATATGTGCATACTGTTTTTAAATTAATATTTAATTATGAGTAAAATAACAAAATAATAAAATAATAAAGACAAACAACTCTGCTTTTATAGGTGACTTTCATCTGAATGTATTTGTTGTTTCTTCAGCGACCTTACTGTGGAATGCTTTTTTGAAGAGCCAAGTTTTTAAACTTTTTTTTGAAGAGTTTTAAATCTTTCATTAGTCTTAGCTCAAGTGGTAATGTGTTCCATAATAATGGTCCTGCCAATGATAGTGCTCTCTCTCTAACCTGGGTCATCTTTGCTGTTTTTTTTACTGAGGGTATGGTTAGTAGTGCTTTATTGGCACTTTAACTTTCCTAAACTTTTATATCTTTTCTAGTTATCATAAAACTATTTCTCATATTTTCTTTTGCCTTTTCTAGTATTTTTATTCATTTTAATTCTTTCACCATTCACACAATTATGATATATGTATGTATTTCATCCAGACTGCATTTAAACTGACTTCCCTATATGCAAGGTGTTGCATATAGGGAAAAATAACCGTTGCTGTAGTTACACGATGTTAGGTTCCATATTAGGAGCTACCACCCAGGAAAAAGATCTAGGCATCATAGTGGATAATACTTTAAATTCGTCAGCTCAGTGTGCTGCAGCAGTCAAAAAAGCAAATAGAATGTTAGGAATTATTAGGAAGGGAATGGTTAATAGAACGGAAAATGTCATAATTATATGTAAACCAGCATGATGTTACTTTTAATCACGAATGCCGGTATAGAAAAACTTTAAATAAATAAATAAACAAATAATGCCTCTATATCGCTCCATGGTGAGACCACACCTTGAATACTGTGTACAATTTTGGTCGCCGCATCTCAAAAAAGATATAGTTGCGATGGAGAAGGTACAGAGAAGGGCAACCAAAATGATAAAGGGGATGGAACAGCTTCCCTATGAGGATAGGCTGAAGAGATTAGGGCTGTTCAGCTTGGAGAAGAGACGGCTGAGGGGGGATATGATAGAGGTCTTTAAGATCATGAGAGGTCTTGAACGAGTAGATGTGACTCGGTTATTTTCACTTTCGAATAATAGAAGGACTAGGGGGCATTCCATGAAGTTAGCAAGTAGCACATTTAAGACTAATCGGAGAAAATTCTTTTTCACTCAACGCACAATAAAGCTCTGGAATTTGTTGCCAGAGGATGTGGTTAGTGCAGTTAGTGTAGCTGGGTTCAAAAAAGGTTTGGATAAGTTCTTGGAGGAGAAGTCCATTAATGGCTATTAATCAATTTTACTTAGGGAATAGCCACTGCTATTAATTGCATCAGTAGCATGGGATCTTCTTAGTGTTTGGGTAATTGCCAGGTTCTTGTGGCCTGGTTTTGGCCTCTGTTGGAAACAGGATGCTGGGCTTGATGGACCCTTGGTCTGACCCAGCATGGCAATTTCTTATGTTCTTATGTATCAGAATGTTAGTTCACAGACACTGGCCACAATCCACAATCCCTCTCCCTTTTCAGCACTCACCCAGTAGTTCTCCTCTCTCAGTATTTGCCTCTCTGTCATGAAAGGAAAAGTCATAAACAGCAACCAGGACTCAAATCAGCTGACTGCTGCTAAACTACTGATGGTTTCTCTGCTTCCTTCACTCCGGTGCCGTTTCAGCAGTAGCAGTTTCCCCTAGCAACAACCACAGTACTGCCAGACATAGCTCACAGCTCCTCTCCTGATTTCTGCTCTGTTTACTTCCTGTTCAGGGCTCAACTTTATTCCCTGCCTCCCTGATTGTATCAAATCTGACTCTGCACTGCTCATCACGTCCTGAGACAAGCAACAGACAGAAACTTCTTTTCCTGACAAAGTGAATGCACTGGCTCTCTCAGCATGTCCTGCTTTCAGGTAAGCTTCTTTCTAATTCATTTATTTATACTATTTACACTATCTAGGTGACGTGTGAGGTCCGTCACCTTTGCACCAGGTAGGCATGTAACCAGGCGATCCTCACACGGACCAGTCACCCGGCTGTCTACATTCCTAATAATCGAATCACCAACTATGAAGGCCGACCTAACCCTTCCCTCCTGGGCAGTAGCCCTTGGAGCTATCCTCGGTGTGAAAGGACAATGCACTACCTGGAGAGCAGCTCCTTGCTACAGGATCCTTTCCTGCTGTACCAGGTTGATGTTCTCCAATCATGAGACCTTCTTCCTCCAAGGTAGCACCAGGGCTGCCAGTCTGAAGTTGGGACTTGGCTACTATGGCCCTAAAGGTCTCATCTATATACCTCTCTGTCTGCCTCAGCTCCTCCAGGTCTGCCACTCCATCTTCTAGAGATCGGAGCTCTTTGCCTCGCATCCACATGTACAATTTCTCACCGAAGGGTAAAAAATCATACATGTGACACTCGATGCAAAAGACTGGGAAGCCCCCCTCTTGCTGCTGGACTGCTGCCTTCATCTCCAATTTGTTCAGTTCCTAGTTACGTTTTAGGTTGCTATGGGAGTAGGAATGTGTTTCATTAGTGCCCTTTAAGTGTATTAGTGAATTCACTATCGGGCGGATTTTAAATGCCCTGCTCGTGTAAATCCGCCTGGATTTACGCGAGCAGGGCCCTCGCGCGCCGGCACACCTATTTTGCATAGGCCGCCGGCGAACGCAGAGCCCCGGGACGCGCATCAGGGGTTTTTAAGGGGGCGTGTCGGGGGCGGGGCCGAATGACGCGGCGTATCGGGGGCGGGACGTGGCGTTTTGGGGGCGTGGTGCCGGCCCGGGGGCGTGGTGCCGGCCCGGGGGCGTGATCGAGGCCTCCGGACCAGCCCCGGGTCGGATGACGGCGCGCCAGCAGTCTGCTGGCGCGCGTAGATTTACATCTGCTTCTGGGTTATAGATATTTAGATCCTCCAGTGTCTTCTCATAGATCTTCCAGTGCAGACCCCACAGTTCTCTGAACTGCTTCCATCCTGTCTCTATCTTTTTTTGAAATACAGTCTCCAGAACTAAACACACTGCTCCAGGTGAGGCCTCACCAAAGATCTTTACAAGGGCATCACCACCTCCTTTTTCCTGCTGGTTATGCCCCTCTCTATGCAGCCTCAGCCCTAGATTTGTCAATAGGCACATATTATGCCTGTTCCTAGGATGGCAAACATTTAAGGGCAGCAGGCTGGCTAAGATTTGCTTCCTTTCAGCTCTGCTGACTATCATTCAGCAAAGAATAGCCCTCCACTACCCTGTAACAGGCCCTTACAGGAGGTGGAGAGGTGAAAGCACCAAAAGTATCTAGGGGCAGTAAAATCCTAAATTTGTCCCTATGTAGTCCAAAATCCCTCTGCCCTTATCCAGTGACTTATTACATTATTTTGCTACCTTCAGTTCATCAGATTTTAAACTAGAACAAAGGGGAAAGCAGACAGTTGCTCAGCAGCACATGGTTCGGAGGGAGGTATCTTCAAAGGATACTAATGACACATTAGAATTAGGGCATCCCGACAGTGAGGTTCCAATAATAAGAAAAGTAATCCAAGTGCCTGCATCTAAAAACTCACCTGTGCTAAAAAAATTCTAACTTATCTCTATCCCTATCAATTAAAAAGCAGAAAGAAAATGCAAACAAAAAACAAACTTTGAAATGTTTGTATGCTAATGCCAGAAGTCTAAGAAGTAAGATGGGAAAATTAGAATGTATAGCAGTGAATGATGACATAGAATTAATTGGCATCTCAGAGACATGGTGGAAGGAGGATAACTAATGGGACAGTGCTATACCAGGGTACAAATTATATCACAATCATAGAGAAGAGCACCCGGGAGGTGGTGTAGCGCTTAATGTCCGGGATGGCATAGAGTCCAACAGGATAAACATCCTGATTGAGACTAAATGCACAATCAAATATTTATGGGTAGAAATTATGTGTTGGGGAAGATTATAGTGATAGGAGTATACTACCGTCCACCTGGCCAAGATGGTGAGACGGAGAGTGAAAGCTAAGAGAAATTAGGGAAGCTAACCAAATTGGTAGTGCAGTAATAATGGGAGATTTCAATTACCCCAATATTGACTGGGTAAATGCTAGAGAGATAAAGTTCCTAGATGGAATAAATGACAGTTTTATGGAGCAATTGGTTCAGGAACCGACGAGAGAGGGAACAATTTTAGATCTAATTCTCAGTGGAGCACAGGATTTGGTGAGAGAGGTAACAGTAGTAGGGCTGCTTGGCAATAGTGATCATAATATGATCAAATTTGAATTAATGACTGGATGGGGGACAGTAAGAAAATCCATGGCTCTCGTGCTAAACTTTCAAAAGGGAAACTTTGATAAAATGAGAAAATAGAAAAAACTGAAAGGAGCAGCTACAAAGGTAAAAAGTGTGCAAGAGGCATGGTCATTGTTAAAAAATACCATCCTAGGAACACAGTCCAGATGTATTCCACACATTAAGAAAGGTGGAAGGAAGACAAAACGATTACCGGCATGGAAGAAAATAGGAAAATGGATAAGCATTGGCAAGTTAAATGTAAGACATTGATAAGACAGGCTAAGAGAATTTGAAAAGAAGTTGGCCGTAGAGGCAAAAACTCACAATAAAAACTTTTTAAAATATATCCGAAGCAGAAAGCCTGTGAGGGAGTCAGTTGGACCGTTAGATGATCAAGGGGTTAAAGGGGCACTTAGAGAAGATAAGGCCATCGCGGAAAGATTAAATTTCTTTGCTTCAGTGTTTACTGAAGAGGATGTTGGGGAGATACCCATACCGGAGAAGGTTTTCATGGGTAATGATTCAGGTGCACTGAACCAAATCACGGTAAACCTAGAAGATGTGGTAGGCCTGATTGATAAACTGAAGAGTAGTAAATCACCTGGACCGGATGGTATACACCCCAGGGTTCTGAAGGAACTCAAAAATGAAATTTCTGACCTATTAGTAAAAATGTGTAACCTATCATTAAAATCATCCATTGTACCTGAAGACTGGAGGGTGGCTAATGTAACCCCAATATTTAAAAAGGGCTCCAAGGGCGATCCAGGACACTACAGACCAGTTAGCCTGACTTCAGTGCCAGGAAAAATAGTGGAAAGTGTTCTAAATATCAAAATCACAGAACATACAGAAAGACATGGTTTAATGTGTTAAGCGCCAAACACGCTTAAAGGCGCTTCTCCCCGAACACAAGGATACCATACCAAATTTAGTGGAAACAAACATCAATTTCTAATTGCATATCAATAAGCAATGCAGGTACCCTTGGGAGGTACAGAGTCACAGCAGTTTTCTATGTCTAGATGCCCAGGAGAAGCACTACTGTCTCTCTTTGTATGTCAGTGAGTGCTGCTTTTTATAGGTAAAAAAGTACAATAATCCCTAAGTTGCATGAACCTATGGGAGAATCACGTACACAGTTTCTCATGTTAAAACAAGATGAATTAAACCTGTTATCCTGATCCCCCTCCCTAATTGAGGCCCACTTGCCTGATGTTTACTTCAATCTTCTGTTAGTCCTGTCAGTTTTTCACCCTCAGGGAGGTTTCCAAGACTCTGGTTTTGTTGGTGCAATTGTAGTTGAAGCGTTAGCCTGTAAGATTCTGACCTTTTCCTTCTGCTTCTCTGTGACCACATGACCCTTCATCATAAGTTTTTGACATCTCCTGTTGCTGTCCAGATGTCTCCCGAAGTTTCTCCAAATTAGGGTCAATAGGGCATTTGAGGTTCCCATGGGCAGAACTGCAAGCAGACCAAGGCAGCAGAGGATTCTGGGTGAGTCATAGTCTCCATGTTGGTCTCATACTCAGGCACACATATCAAATGGAACAAAGTCAGCATGGCTTTTCCCAAGGCAAGTCTTGCTCACAAATCTGCTTCACTTTTTTGAAGGAGTTAATAAACATGTAGATAAAGGTGAAATGGTAGATGTAGTGTATTTGGATATTCAGAAGGCGTTTGACAAAGTTCCTCATGAGAGGCTTCAAGGAAAAGTAAAAAGTCATGGGTTAGGTGGTGATATCCTTTCGTGGATTATAAACTGGCTAAAAGACAGGAAACAGAGAGTAGGATTAAATGGACAATTTTCTCAGTGGAGGGGAGTGGGCAGTGGAGTGCCTCAGGGATTGGTTTTGGGACCCGTGCTTTTCTATATATTTATAAATGATCTGGAAAGGAATACGACAAGTGAGGTAATCAAATTTGCAGAAGATACAAAATTATTCAGAGTAGTTAAATCACAAGTGGATTGTGATAAATTGCAGGAAGAGCTTGTGAGACTGGAAAATTGGGCATCCAAATGGCAGATGAAATTTAATGTGCATAAGTGCAAGGTGATGCATATAAGGAAAAATAACCCATGCTATAGTTATACAATATTAGGTTCCATATTAGGAGCTACCACCCAAGAAAGAGATCTAGGCATCATACTGGATAACACATTGAAATCGTCGTGTACTGAGGCAGTCAAAAAATCAAATAGAATGTTGGGAATTATTAGAAAGTGAATGGTGAATAAAATGGAGAATGTCATAATGCCTCTGTATTGCTCCATGGTGAGACCGCACCTTGAATACTGTGTACAATTCTGGTCACCGCTGTTACGGGCGCGTCCGCCACGCCGCTGACGGGCCGAGGGTCTGGGCACCCTCGGGTACATATCGTAGGCGCGAGGAGCACGGCCGTCTCTAAAGCTGGTGATGTGAGCCCTTGGGCCACGGCGAGAGCTAGGGAGGAGCCCCAGCCACACCGTGGGAGGTGAGCCGGTGCTGGCATGGTGAGCCAGGCATGTACCGAAGCAGGGATTCAGGAGCGGAGTCTGACCCTCAGCCGGACCTGCACGCCCATGACAACCAGCAACGCAATGTTGGTTGATGAACAGTCCTCCGACTGTTCCAAGCCCTTTCGGACCTGCTGCTGGGTAACGGCAAAGGGCGGCAGGCCGGACAGAGAACGAGGGCAGACAGAGTCCATAGTACACGAAGGACATCTTAGGCGTAGGCCAGTGCAGACATCAGAGGCAAGGACTGGTGCAAAGACATCAGAGACAAGGACTAGTGCAGAGACATCAGAAGGACTGGTGCAGAGACATCAGAGGCATAGGAGACTCAAGGGCGAGGTACGAGACTGACAACATGGAGCGCCCTACACAGCCCACCCGCGGGGCTGGTCGCGGACCACTTCAGAGGTTGCCTTCAATAATAAGGTAAGGCTTTCTCACAGATATAGGAACGAGGTGCATGGCTTGCATCACCGTGGGCTGGTCACGGACCACGACATGGCTTGCCGCAAGGCACCAGGACATCTTGAAGAACAGGAACGAGGTGCATGGCTTGCATCACGAAGCGCCCTACACAGCCCGCCCACGGGGCTGGTCACGGACCACGACATGGCTTGCCGCAAGGCACCAGGACATCTTGAAGGTACAGGAACGAGGTGCTAGCATTCAGGGAACTCAGGAACAAGGTAAGGCAGGTAGCTGCAGAACAGGCAGTCTATAGCAGGGTTTGCTGCACACCGGCAGCTAGAAGCAGGGGACTGCTGCACACCGGCAGCCTGAAGCAAGGCTCGCTGCACACTGGCAGCCTGAAGCAAGGTTCGCTGCACACCGGCAGCCTGAAGCAGGGTTCAGTGGGAAAATCAGGAACTGGATCAACCACAGGATCCGGAACAGACATCAGGTAACACATCAAGGCAGACATCAGGTAACATCAGGTAGCAGACATCCGGACAGAGACAAGACAAGGAGCCATCAAAGCACAGCAGACCACGGAGGACCTGGATCGGGAGAGGTTACAGGCAACTGTAGAACCCAATTGGAAGGCAGACATCAGGACTGGAAACAAGGAACAAGAAGACACTGAACACAAAGCCATCAAGACACAGGAGAAAATGGTGGACCTGGATCAGCAGACAGAACACAGTGATGTGCAAGGCTAATCCGAAGGCAAGTTGCAAGTGAAATGAGAGTCCTTTTATACTGCAGGTAGTAGGCAACTCCCTGGGAGGAGCCCGCCAGGACCGCCCCCCGCCGGCCCCACAACCGGGGTAGAGAGCTGCGGGCCGGCCCCCAGGGAGAAGGGCGCCGCCAAACAGGAAGTCCAAACACAGCCATGCAAGCCACAGGCAGGCCCCAGGAACAGCCAGGCCTCCCAGGCCCCGGAGCAAGTCCCGGACGGTGCACAGGCGAGGCCCCGGCTTCGGAGCGGCCCCCGGAGGAAAGGCAAGATACCTCCCGTAGCGCAGCAACAGGGGGGATCGTAACAACCGCAACTCAAAAAAGATACAGTTGCGATGGAGAAGGTATAGAGAAGGGATGGAACAGCTCCCCTATGAGGAAAGACTAAAGAGGTTAGGACTTTTCAGCTTGGACATGAGATGGCTGAGGGGGAATATGATAGAGGTGTTTAAAATCATGAGAGGTCTAGAACGGGTAGATGTGAATCGGTTATTTAGTCTTTCAGATAATAGAAAGACTAGGGGGCACTCCATGAAGTTAGCATGTGGCACATTTAGAACTAATTGGAGAAAGTTCTTTTTCACTCAACGCACAAACTCTGGAATTTGTTGCCAGGGGATGTGGTTAGTGCAGTTAGTGTAGCTGGGTTTAAAAAAGGATTGGATAAGTTGTTGGAGGAGAAGTCCATTACCTGCTATTAATTAAGTTGACTTAGAAAATAGCCACTGCTATTACTAGCAACAGTAACATGGGATAGACTTAGTTTTTGGGTACTTGCCAGGTTCTTGTGGCCTGGATTGGCCACTGTTGGAGACAGGATGCTGGGCTTGATGGACCCTTGGTCTGACCCAGAATGGCATGTTCCTATATTCATCTTATGTAATCTAGGCACACACTCTTTCACTCCCCCCTCTCCCATCACACACAGCTTCTTTGGATTACTGCACCCAAAATGAATGACTTTGAACTTCTTGGCATTGAATCCCAGCCCAGCTGCCAAATCATTATCAACTCATCTTGCTTTCTTAAATCGCTTCTCCTTCTCTCTTCTCCTTTAGGTGTGTCCACTCTTTTGTAGATCCTAGTGTCATCTGCGAAAATTGTCCTTCTAACCCTTTTGCAATATTGCTCATGAAGATATTGAACAGAACCGGTTCTATATCCAATCCTTGAGGAACTCAACTTCTCTTTCTTCAGAGAAGGTTCCATTGACCACTACTCACTGACATCTGTCAGCCAATTTGTAATCCAGTCCTCTACCTTGGGACCCACTCCTAGACTTCTTATTTTGTTCATGAGCCTTCTATGTCATCTGAAGCCTTGCTGAAATTCTAGTAAACCACATCAAGTGCTCTTCCTTGATCTAATAAATAAATAAATAAAATAATTAGTCGCCCCATGAAAAATATCAGTCAGACTCATTTGGCATGACCTTCCTCTGGAAACATCAAGTTGCCTTGAGTCCAGCAACCCAGTGAATTGTAGATAGTTGTTTATTCTCTCCTTCAACACAGTCTCCATTAATTTTCCCACCACTGAGTTAAGGCTAACAGGGCCTGTAGTTTCCAGGTTCCTCTCTGCCACCACTTTTGTAAAGTGGAACCACAACCGCTCTTTCCTAATCTTGCGGCATAACTCCAAGGATCTATTGAACAGGTCTTTCAGCAGACTTGTCAGCATCTCTGAGATCCCTTGGTATCCTGCAACGTATCTCATCAGGCCCCATGGCCTTGTCCACTTTCAGTTTTGCTAGTTCCACCCAAACACTTTCCTCAGTAAATAAGGTTGTATCTATCCCACTCCCATCTGTACTCTTGCCATTCAGCAACAATCTTCCTCAAAGGTCTTTAGTGAACCAAACGTACCTCTGGGCTGGCCCGAGTTGCGGTAGGATGCCTCCAGCACATGCGGCAGGGCGCCGCCAGCATATGCAACATGGCATCGCCGCCGATCTTGGCTGAGCCGACTACATTCCTTGCTGCAGTGAGATGCCACTGATGATTCCCACGCAGTGGGCCCTCCCTAAGCGTGCGAGTCACTTCTCCTTTCTTAAAGGGACAACGGTGGGAAAGTCCCCATGGACCCTAGAGATGACATCATAGATACTGCTCTATAAAAGGGCAGATTTCCAACAGTAGCTTGCCTCGCAACAGGTCTCTCTAGTCTACTGTCTAAGTAGCGTGAGTTGCTTCACTGTGTCTTCATTCTCCAGTCCTCATCTTCATCTCCAGATCCAGTGGTTCCTGTGTCTTCGTTCTCCACTTCTTGTCTTCAACTTCAGTTCCAGTGGGTCCTGTGTCTTCGTTCTCCGGTCCTTATCTTCATCTTTAGTTCTAGTGATTCTTGTCTTCCTCATCAATCCCTGTGGTCAGTTCTACATCTCCTTGTCTACCCATCTGTTCTGCACCTTACCTTCCTGCTCTGCCTATCCATTCCACCTTTCCTTTCAGATGGATTCCCGGTATTGACCTTGGCCTGCCTTCTGGACATTCTTGAATGTCATCTGCCATTGACCACTGTCTGACTACTGGACATTCCTGGATGCCGCCTGCTACTAACCATTGCTTCTTTCGGATTCGCCAGACCTCCCTCTATTCCTACTTGGTGACTCCAACCAATCTCTCTATCATCAGCAGATGTCCCCCACCTAAGTCTGGCTGGCCCCAGCACCTAAAGGCTCAACCTGAAGAGACCGTGAGCTGCTAAGGGCAAAGCTCCAGTTGGGCCTCTGCCTCATCCATGTCTACCTACTGACGGTGGGGAACTGCAAACCTCCTACCTGCAGGTTGCGCCAACTCCACCTCGGTCCAAGGGTCTACAAATCCAACAAGTATTTGTTGAATACTTTTGCTTTTTCCTTATCTTTCTCCACACAATGACACTTGTATTCTTTTCAGTCTTACAATACCATCTCTGACCTTCCTCCTTTCTCTGATATTGCTGAAAAATGTTTTGTCATCTTACTTTATCTCTTTGACAATTCTTTCTTCTGCTTGACGTTTTGCTTTCCTGATTTCTTTCCTCATCTTCTCCAGCTTCACCAGATATTCTTCCCTGTGTTCCTCCTTTCTTGTTACTTCGGCCGGCCGTGAGCCTGCGACCGGCCTTCCTTACCTGGCGTTGTGCCGCCTTGCCGGGGGTGGGCCCCAACTCTCCAATGATGCGGAGGGGGTGCCACCAGCGCTGCACTCCTCTTAGTGGCCCTGCTTGCCGCCGGTGGGCCTTGGAATGCAGCACACGCGCGCCTCTCTTGTTCATTTAAAGGGCCCACGGCAGGCTAGGGCTGCAGGCCCTTTCCAATGATGTCATCAGCCTGGGATTATTTAAGGCAAGCTCTGTCAGTCAGAGTTTGCCTTGCAACAGGTCTCCACGCTTCTGTCGTATGCTTAGTTGCTACTCCTTCGTGTTCCTGTTCCTGTGCTTGTTACAGTCCTTCGTTCCTGTTCCAGTTCCCGAGTTCCAGTACCAGTTTCCTGTTCCTGACCTTCACTTGTTCCTGATTATGTTTTGGACAGATTCCTGGCTTTGACCCTCGCTTGTTCCTGACCACGCTTCGGACGGATTCTTTGGCTCTGACCCCTGCCCGCATCTGACTTTCTCTCCAGCCGCCTGCCCTGACATCAGCTTGCACTTGACCTTGTCTCCAGCCACCTGCCTGACTTGACTTGTCTCCAACCACCAGCCTGACTTGACTTTACCTCCAGCCACCTGCCCTGACTCCAGCCTGACTTGACTTTGCCTTCAGCTGACTGCTTGGACTTGGCCTTTCTTAGGTTCTTGCCTACTTACAAGCCCGGACTTAATCTGTTCCTGTTCTCTAGCCTGCCTCAGCCTGTCTGGGCTTCTGGATCCAGGCCCTGTCTTGAACTCAGCTCCTTCGGACCCTGTGTCTCCATTGCTTCCTGGCTCCCTGCCTTGAACATCTTTCTCGGGATCAACCACGCGGAGGCCCGCCTAAGACCAGCCAGCCCCAGTACCCAAGGGCTCAACCTATGGGGAACGAGGGCTGTATTGGTGAAGCTCCAGTTGGCCTCCGCTTCCCGTTCTGCTCCGCCTCCCGATGGTGGGGACCCGTGGGGGCCTCCCCATGGGTAGCGTCAACTCCACCTCGGGCCAAGGGTCCACCTCCACAACATTTCTGTGTTCCTTTGTACTTTTTTAATGATCTATTTGCCTTAATTATTTTCAGCCATATCTTTAGAGAACTATATTGGTTTCCTTTTCCTCTTACCTTTATTTATTTTACTGACAAAAAGATTTGTTGCCTTTGTAATAGTTCCTTTTAACCCACTGTTGTTCCACTTCTCCCATCTTCTCTCAGTCTTTTAGGTCCTCCTCAATGTATGTCCCCATTTTGCTGTATAAAGAAATCTGAATATAGTGAGCACTTGGCCGCTGGACTGAAAGCGTGCAGGAGGGATGCAGACAGTATAATTTCACGGCATTTCCATGGGTAACGTGTGCCTGTAAGCGTACCCAGAATGAGCAGAGGCATTCTCGGGGCAGGGTTGGGCAGGGGTTTGCACTTGCACACATAAATTTGCACTTTCAAAGATTTGCACAAACATTTTTCCAGAAAATATCTGGGCCAAATTAAAACATTCAATTGTATGCAAGTAGTTTGGGTGGAATAATTTTGAAAGGGAAAATATGCATAAATTTGATTTAAAATGTGTGTGAGCTGTTACAAAATTATCCCCAATAGGTTCTGCCAAACAGGAATGTATATTCAGAATATAAGTAACTGGTACCAGTAAGAGCTCATGGAGGTGGGTCCATCCTTGTGTGCAAGTTTGGGGATAAATGAGGTCCCCACCTTGAATCAAGTAGCATACTGGAGAGTTGTTAAAATACCTTTCCTTTGAATGTGCCAGGACACCACACATTTCGGGAATGGACAGGCTTTGCCATTAATTCTGAGAATGTCACTTTATGATTTAATGCACTTTACAGTCCCTGATTTTTACAATGTCTCATTGACCCTTAGGGTAGGTGCAAAAAAATGGTTCCTATTTTACTGAACAGAACACTTGCAAGTATTTTAAGGATTTTACCAGGTGCATAATGATAATCATACAGATCAGCAAAAAATGGTTCTTCAGTAGCTAGGTGGCAAAATAATTTTATGTTCTTCTATTACTGTCCTTGGGCATGAAAGAAAAAGCAGGCCAGAAATTGAAGGCAGGAATAGCAGAGCTGCCGAGTGACCCTTCCAAAAAGTTCCTGAACTTCCATCCCAATACACTGCAGGATTTGTAGACCTGCTTCTTCCATTTGAAAACAGAACTACTGCTATCAAAATGCATTAAAAGGGAGAGAGTCAAAAAGCCAGAAGCAACCTAAAATCAGTCTTCAGTCACCAGCTAGCTCTGGCCTGCTACAACTTTCCTCGTCATGTTTTGAAAATCTCTGGTTAATGAGCAAACAACGGTCACATTCTGTGAGAACAGTACAGACCCTGCCTTTCATGCCAACAATTCATTCTGATCTGAGAAGTCAGTAAGCTCCATTTACAGAGTGCCCCTCCTGCATAACAATTTATAAAGCTCCTACATTTCATTGTGGGGCTTTTCATATTCTTTGCACCTTTTCTTCAAGGAATTTCTAACAGAACCTTGGCTGCTGTAGACAAGCCTGCGCCAGTCATTTTTCACAGGTGCTGCCCCAGCAATTGCAGGCCTGGAATTAAACAATGATGTTTCTGTGCACACTCAAGCAGCACGGAAAGCCTTCTCCCTTTCTTCTGTGTGCTCTGCTTTCCTCTAGGAGCAGAATTAGTTATACAAAATGCTCCCGTAAGAATATATTTGTGTGTCTGAAGCATCCTTGATAATTGCTCTGAGCTGCCATGCACAGGTTCAGCAAGGAGCTGAAAAGATCTCTCTCGCTTTCTTCCCCTCCAATTCTTCATTTTTCTTCCCACCCCCAAAGTCATCCTCCTTCTAATCCCTTTCTTGTGCTTATTCCGCCCTATGAAAAAAAAGTAATTTGTCTGTTTTATTTATGATCCAATGAAGGTATGCTGAACACATCAAGATAGCCTGACACTGGTCAAACTATCTGTCAGTAAAGAAGAAGTGCATCATACTCCAGCGAGTCGGAATTTAACCATGTCCTTCCCACGGCATAACTCACCTCCGTGCCATTGTTTAATTCTCTTCTCTAACAAAATTATATCCATCCTTTGTTTAGAAACCCTCTCCATACACTCCCAGCAAATCTTTTTTCTCTTTCGTTTAATCAGAGATACCTATTATACTGTTTTATATCAGAAATCCGTTTGAAACCTATCAATGGAATGGGATTGGGTGAAATGAGAGGCCGTTTTCCCTGGCTCCATAGACATGGTGCTTGTCAATGGCAAATTTTACAACCTGTACAATGATTTATGGACATACTCCATTTCTAAAATACATAATTGTGCACATACTTCCAAACCAGGCCCTGGACTACTTGCAAAGCATCCTTTTTGTGCACTCATTCTCCTCGGCTGACAACATACTCTAACCCTTCTGGATATTCACTTAGCATTCACAGAAACTGCTTACGATTTTGTATGCACTACTGCCACGTAAGTCTTTGAAAATTCATTTCTAAATGTAGCAACAGTAGCAGAAAATAGGGTCTGAAGAAGGAAGAGGCCAATATTCAGTTGGCCATATAGTGAACAAGTTATCCGGCTAAAGTTAGTGGGGTAAATGTCCCACTGAATATTCCCGATTAAAGTTATACGACTAACCATAGCCAGATAACTTTAAACATAACCGGATATTCTTATGTATAAAGTTATTTGGCTATGATTAGTCAGATAAATTTGCACTTAACTGGCTATATTCAAAACAATATAGCCAGTTAAGTTACGCTCCTGTTTAAAAAAAAAAACACATCACGGGCCTACAGGCCCAAACCTGACCCCCGCCTCTCTCCCACCTGAGTTCCAAAGGCTCTACCTTAGGGGTCAATTTTAAAAGCACAGTTAAGCTCTGGAATTTGTTGCCAGGGGATGAAGTTAGTGCAGTTAGTGTAGCTGGGTTTAAAAAAGGTTTGGATAAGTTCTTAGAGAAGTCCATTAATTAAGTTGACTTAGAAAATAGCCACTGCTATTACTAGCATCAGTAGCATGGGATAGACTTAGATTTTGGGTGCTTGCCAGGTACTTGTAGCCTCGATTGGCCTCTGTTGGAAACAGGATGCTGGGCTTGATGTTCTTATATTCTTAAAAACAGTCACACATGCGTATAAGAAACTAGAAAGTACACGCGTTCGTACCCATGCGTGCATCAAGAAGAAGGGGGCAGAAAGGGGGCGGGGCATGGGTGTTCTAGGGCAGGGCCAAGACCTACGCACGTGTCCGTATTTTAAAAAAATCTGACTATGGCGCGTATTGGCTTGTTGAACGCGTAACTTTATTTCTGGTCCTGATGAGGAGCAAGTTTGGAGAGCTCGTGTTTTAGGGCATTTAGCACAGCCTGAGAGTTCAGGGTCAAGTGGGGGATGGCAGGATGAAGAAGCAAAGGGGTCTTGAAGACCTTGATATGAATTGGGTAAATTGGTGGTTACTTGGAAAAACTGGTTTTTCCCTTGTGCAAGCATGTTTTAAAATCTGCCTGCATGTGCCTACAAAAGCCGCTAAAGCCCTAGCTGAAATTCTCATGGGAGGGGTACTTTAAATGATACAGGCGTACCTGTGAGCACAGTTTAAAATTGCAGCGTCTCTCCGCTCGCGCGCAATACGCGCATTTATGAGCGCACACGTGTTCCTTTTAAAATTACCCTGTTAATTTGCAGCAGTTCTTCTTCTGGATAGCGGTGGTATCCTACTGCTATCCAGGAGAACTGCTACAAATTAAGGTACGAGGAAGGGAGGGGCAGAGAACAAGGTGGGGAGGGTCTGAAAACAATGAGATGTTAAAAAAAAAGGGGGAAACGACAGCAGGGAGGGGAGACTCCCGGCCCAAATCATTTTTTTTCAACAATGAAATGGGCTGTTTTGGGGAGAGGACGACAAACTGGGACCCATAAGACTTTTGGAACTTGGGTGACAGGGAGGTGGGGGACACGATGCGTTGGCTTGTTTGTTTTTTTTTGTTTTGTTTTTTAAACAGGAACATAACTTAACCAGCTTATGTTCTTTTGAATATAGCCAGTTAAGCCACACAAGATCTCCAGCAGGTCTAAAGTTATATTTCTTAGGCCTAGATTCATAATTTTCCATAAATATAGCAAAAATAATGCCTGTGATAAAAAAAAAGGGGTGTGGCTAGGGAAGGCAAATTTTCCTGATACCGCATCGCATAGGTATTTACTGCAACGCTCGATAATGTTGTTTTCACATCGCACACTGAGTAACCTACTGCAGCCGCATTACCAAAAAGATTTTAATTGTGAATGGCAGTTTAGGCTGCTGGAGGGAGAGAGAGAGAGAGAGAGAGCCTCTGTGAAGGTGCCCAAAAAAGTTAACTATTTATTCCAATATAAGATGGGGCACTAGTAACTCGGTGTGAGGTGTTTGGGGGTGGGATGGGTTTTGGGGATCAGTTTTACATGCACAGTCCTACGTACAAACAGCACAGTTATTATTACTGAAGATTTTATGTGATTTGGAGTGATGAAAGGTGAAAGAAGAGTAGATTTGTACCATGTTCTCTTTCACCTTTCATCACTCCAAATCACATAAAATCTTCACTGATAGTAACTGTGCTGTTTGTATGTATGGCTTTGCATGTAAAATTGACCCCCAAAACCCCCTCCACCCCTCAAACCTCATCCTAGAACATAAGAACATAAGAATTTGCCATGCTGGATCAGACCAAGGGTCCATCAAGCCCAGCATCCTGTTTCCAACAGAGGCCAAACCAGGCCACAAGAACCTGGCAATTACCCAAACACTAAGAAGATCCCATGCTACTGATGCCAGTAGTAGCAGAGGTCATTCCCTAACTCAACTTGATTAATAACAGTTAATGGACTTATCCTCCAAGAACTTATCCAAACCTTTTTTGAACCCAGCTACACTAACAGCACTAACCTCATCCTCCGGCAACAAATTCCAGAGCTTAATTGTGCATTGAGTGAAAAAGAATTTTCTCCGATTAGTCTTAAATGTGCTATTTGTTAACTTCATGGAATACCCCCTAGTCCTTCTATTATCCGAAAGTGTAAATAACCGATTCACATCTACTCGTTCAAGACCTCTCATGATCTTAAAGACCTCTATCATATCCCCCCCTCAGCCGTCTCTTCTCCAAGCTGAACAGCCCTAACCTCTTCAGCCTTTCCTCATAGGGGAGCTGTTCCATCCCCTTTATTATTTTTATTTTTTATTTAGCATTTGTTTATATACCGAGGTACAGCTGACAATGCCTTCACTCCGGTTTACATTACAACGAACCAGTTACATTTGAATTCATAACATTAAAACAGAGATTGAAACAGAACATTAACTTAATAAAAGTTAATTTTATTTAATTTTGGTTGCCCTTCTCTGTACCTTCTCCATCGCAACTATATTTGAGTTCATAATACATCCTCTTACAGTGATATAAAAAGTTCAAATATAACCAAGCCTCTGCAGAGGCTCTCCCTCTCCCCTCTCCCCCCACAAACCATCATTTATAATAAACAAGCCGTTAAGCCCGTTAAAACAGGCTACATCCCTCTGTCTCTCACCTCCCCCTCATTCTCTCTCCCCTCACTCTTCACCACCCCCTACCTCCCTCCCTCACACTCACCCACTCCTCCCCACCCTCCCTCTCCTCTCACTCAGTCCCTCCCTCCCACTCAGTCTCACTCACTCCCTCCCCCCTCTCACTCACACTCAGTCCCACTCACTCTCACTCAGTCCCACTCCCTCCCTCCTCTTCCTCAGTCCTACTCCCTCCCTCCCTCTCAGTCCCACTCCCTCCCTCAGTCCCACTCACTCCCTCCCCCCCTCACTCAGTCCCACTCACTCCCTCCCCCCTCTCACTCAGTCCCACTCCCTCCCTCCCTCTCACTCAGTCCCACTCCCTCTCTCTCCTCCCCTCTCACTCAGTCCCTCCCTCTCTCTCAGTCAGTCCCTCCCTCTCTCTCTCCTCCCTCACTGCTGCCGCCCATCTTCGCCGCCGCCGCTGCGGCCCTGTCTCTCACCTCTCCCTCATTCTCCCTCTCCCCCTTCCACTTACTCACATCCCTGACTCTCACCTCTCCCTCATTCTCACTCTCCCCTCACTCTTCCCCACCCCCTACCTCTCTCCCACACTCACCCACTCCTCCCTCCCTCTCAGTCCCTCCCTCCCCTCACTCAGTCCCTCCCTCCCCAGTCCCTCCCCCTCACTCAATCCCTCCCTCCCACTCAGTCCCTCCCTCCCACTCAGTCCCTTCCACTCAGTCCCTCCCTCTCACTCAGTCACTCCCTCCCACTCTCTCTCTCCGTCCCTCCCACTCCCTCCCTCCCTCTCAGTCCGTCCCTCCCTCGCTACTGGCCGCTGCCGCCGCCGCCCGCTGCCACCGCCACCCGCTACCACCGCTGCTCTCTACTGCGCATTTGCGGCACGTCTGTCAAGCGTCGTTTATCTAGTTAGATACCATTTCAGCTGGTAACACACAGAAAAAAGGTGTAGTTATTTCCAGTGTCAAATCCCACAAAAGTGTGCCTTACTTTATTGCATGCCACATTAACCTGCCCTCATTTCCATTTACTCTGCCCAAACTACTCCCATTCAAACGCTAATTTTAAATTTGCATACTCATTTTGCAATGCGGTATTTATCGCGTACATTACGATGTTATTGTGGGCGTTAGGGCCCTAACGTGCACGTTAACGCCCTAATCCATTTTGATAAATGACCGTTAGCCGGATAAATGCAAAATTCAGCCAAGTTAGCCAGATAACTCAACCCCTCCCCAGAATGCTCCTAAAACGCCCCCTTTTTCTCCAGCTCTAATTTAGCTGGATAAGTGCCTGAATATGCCTATTGTGCCATTTAGATGGATAACTTTTGAGTTATCTAAATGGCTTTTGAATATTGACCTTGAAATGTATATTCCTGCATTAGGCTGCATATCTTGAAGTCCTATATAGATTTCCACTCGTTCCCTCCAGAACAAGCAAAATATTTTTAGCCAATTAAACAAAAAGAGGTGAAGAAAAAAGTGAAATATGGGATCCCTCCTGTAGAGACAATATTCGAGACAGGCCTGTTTTATCTGTCCAGAAGAATCCCAGCAATGACCAGAAACAGTAACCTAATGGCCATCTAAAGGCTTTCCCTCAGTCCCTGGGTTTAGAAGTCTTTGCATAATTTACATTATTTCAGATTTTCCATGAGGAAAATAAAAGCATGAAATACTTTGATTAAAATTGTATTTAATAGGGAAGATTCTGTCTTAGACATTTCCTCAAGCAATTGTCTTCCTGATGGTCAGATTTACTTCCCTTTTTTCCCCAAAGCACAGAAGAATGGGAAAAAAGCCTTAGAAAATCAGGCCCTAATTAGTTGTGAATATTTCCCCACACTTAAGTTCGGTTGCTACAAGATAATGATCAAGCAGTTTCCGGATGGCCCACCTAAAACCATATTTGCTTTTAAAAAATGCTCATATATCCATTTCAGATTCTAGGAAAATATTAAATATACAGAATGTGCTTTTTGGTACTATTTATACTTGTTAAGTAACTGCTTAAAAATCAACAAACAGACATAGAACATAAAAATGAAACTTGATTTTCCATAGGATAAAGTGTTTTCTGTAAGAGACACAGAAAAGAGTAGGCGTGTTGACAAGATCAGAGAGAGAGAGATCAGACATTAACAGCTCAAATTTGTATAAAATGGCGAGATGGAAATACATCCGTGCGTGCAGACCCGCTGCAGGGAAAAAAAATGCATTTACCAGATAGTGGGGAAAGAGGCAGCAGATGACTAAATCTCGGTGCTATTTTGCAACTCGCATTAACGAAGTGAAAATCCATTTGGGATTCATACTCCCAAGGGATCGCTGGCTGAGGTTTATTTTAGCTGGTTTATGCATTTCTTCTCAAGGCGAAGTTCATTTTATTTTTACATGTTTGTGAAAAGCTCCAAGACAAAAAAAAAAACCGCCAGAGCTTTACACTGTGAAGTGAAATGCGAAGCTCTCTCTCTCTCTTGGCTTCCTAGGGAAGGCGCACTCAGCTGGTCGCTGCCCGCACGTACAAGGCCTGACGGCGCTGGGGGGAGGGGGAGGGGATTTATCTGTACATCAGTTACACTCATCTTGGCACTTCATCTTCGCCGCGGCTATGATTTGCCTCAAGAACACACCGCTGTTTTTCATCTAGTTTTCTGGCCGACAGATATATCAACTGGGACAAAAATTAGGCTAAGGGGGGGGACGGGGGACACGACACCTCACCCTACGCTTTACTGCACTTCACAATTATTTTTTAGCTGGCTACTGGAACATTCCAAAACTGAATTACATTTTCTCAATGCAGAGACTGAAATAGGGAAATATGATCCCAACGCACAAGACGACTTGCATGAAAAGGGGGATGTTAATGCATTAGTGGGCTCAGCAAGCCATTTTCTGATAAGGGAGCTGGTGCCGGTGTGGACACGTGCGACCTTTTCCCCACAGACACTGAGACGCGTTAGTACTGTGGCCCCTGCGTTCCTATAGCTTTCGCCTTCAGCACTGGCATGGCTTGTGCCTCCGTAATCTGTACCACTTTTACACCCGTTCGGATTTTCATACCATCCTTAGCAAAGTCAATATCTACAAATATTTTTCAATCTCTACAAATAAAAACGGGTCAATAAACAAGACAGAAAAAATTGGCATCATCATGGCTTGTGTGATTCTAGATCGCCTCATGTACTACAGGTGAAATGCTGTTATTACACATTTTGCAATACATTTTACATAATTATAATTAGGGGACATAGATATCTATTATCTTATTTAAAATTCTGCAATCATAAGTAATTACTTTAGCCCTCTTTCTTTTATGGATAAAGACCGCCCTCTGCAGGTTAATAATACACAAGCTGCAATCTCCAAGCAGTTAAGAGAAATATCCGGAACAGCCTCCCTGAGAACCAGCAGCTTCCAGCCCTGTAAACACCAGGTCTCATTAGAAAATCTCCAGTGCACAATCACACAATGCTGCCTGTCACCGTGTTCATATTATCACCAATATGTACTTTTTAAGTAATAACATAATTATAATGCATTCCAATCTGAATGTGAACCTGATGCTGTGCTAGGGTTTATCTGGGGACAGTCTGCACCATTAGATGCTTTTTTTCTCTGATGGACTAAAGAGAATGAGTACAGGAATTAGGGAAAATGGACCATTTCTACAGTCTAATATCTGCCCCGGAACCAGAGCAAGGCTGTGATATGAGAATGGACCAATGGTACAGTCTAATATCTGTACCTGAGGCACAGTGAGACCACGATAAGAGAACGGACCATTTGTAGAGTCTAATATCTGTACCTGAGGCACGGTGAGACCATGATATGAGAACGGACCATTTGTACAGTCTAATATCTACACTAGAAACAGAGCTTGAATTTGTATTGCATGAAAACAGAAATGTTGCCCCCGTGAACTCTCTGGGGTTTGTCTCAAACACACAATGCCGAGACCTTCTTAAGACTCTGCATCAGATCAGCAGGGAGTCTTAGAAGGAGCTCATTTATACATCACTCTTATAAATTGCTTTCTCCATTAATTGTTTCCATGGAAACCATCTATTTGGCCAATATGGAGCTTCGGATATTTTAAATGGGTTTCTTAAAAAAAAAAAAAAAAATAGAAAATGCAGGGATAATCCATGAAAATGATCTTACATGGATGCCAAGCAATTCAAATACATTTCAAATTTTCAGAGGATTGTTGCATTTAATTGGGGTAAGAAAAAAATCTGAGAATTATTCTCATTAAAAAAAAAAAAAAAGAAAGAAAGTAAAAGCAAATGCAAATCCTGTGGCAAGCCACAGCAGCATTTTTAAACCCTTGCAAGCAGCACAATCCTGAGAGCAGGGCCAGCCAGCAGTTCTTCAGCGCCGGTGCCACCTGGGATCACACCGTGAATCTGCTTGCGAGGCCCCGCCACACACAGAAACTCTGCCCTGCTACCAGCGCTGCTTGGTATCTGTGTGGCACTACTGGATGCTAGGCACTAGTACTGGATGCTAGGCACGGAAAGCACACTCCCTGCTCCTTTCCTCCCAGGTTTATTGTGTTTTAACCCTGTCCAAGGGCACACACAAGTATCTGTTCCTGAGGCTGCTTCACAGGCATGTTTTCCCTCTTGCCTGTCCCCACAGTGTGGATTCTTTCTATGGGGTGAAGGCAGACCTTCGTGGCCCAAGCAGTGGTGCGATTCTCCCTTATGTGTGTGTGTCTCTTTCTCCCAGTGGTTGTGATGCTGTGCTGCAGAAACAGACAGGCTGGACACCCTTGTGGGTGTTCAAAATAAATGTAGTAATTCTTTTGAAAATCAAATAAATGTCCACGCATCCAAAACCATGTGAAGTTACAGCTGTAGGTGGGTCTACTTTTGTGTAAGTGTTGCTCAGCTCAGGTTCCCTGGGATTTAGCTTAGCACTCCTGTATTGAGTGCATAAGAGTCCCAGCCGATGGGGGGGAAAATCCTACTTTATGCGGGGTTCCCCTTAGACTCAGAAAAGTCCTATCTGAGCTTCAATTTTCAGTCTCTGGTCCCCAGCCTGTGTCTGGTCCCCTGAATGAAGATCCTGTAGAGGGTCTCCAAAACTTCTCTCTTCCTGATTCCTCTGTTTTGGACCTCTTGGGTGGAAAGGTCAATGCTTGAAAAATCAGGCCAATATAGCCAACTCTCTTCAATGAGGATAGGTGGAACAAAATTTCCTCACAACCAAAATCTGGGTAAAACTCTCACAATGAAAACGTTTCTAAAGGTGATGTGCGGAAGTGACAGATGGATTGTCTCGACCCTGGTTGTTGGATGTGGGGTTTGTCCTTCACTACACGAAACCCAAGTCTCACCTCAGCTAAACTCAGTAATCTGCCCAACAGGAAAAGCAAACATACAGAGAAGGGTGACCAAAATGATAAAGGGGATGGAATAGCTCCCCTATGAGGAAAGACTAAAGAGGTTAGGGTTGTTCGGCTTGGAGAAGAAATGGCTGAGGGGGGATATGATAGAGGTCTTTAAGATCATGAGAGGTCTAGAACGGGTAAATGTGATTCGGTTATTTACTCTTTCAGATAATAGAAGGACTAGGGGGCACTCCATGAAGTTAGCATGTAGCACATTTAAAACTAATCGAAGAAAGTTCTTTCTCATTCAATGCACAATTAAACTCTGGAATTTGTTACCAGAGGATGTGGTTAGTACAGTTAGTGTAGCTGGGTTTTAAAAAGTATTGATAAGTTCTTGGAGAAGTCCATTACCTGCTATTAATTAAGTTGACTTAGAAAATAGCCACAGCTATTACTGGCATCAGTAGCATGGGATAGACTTAGTTTTTGGGTACTTGCAAGGTTCTTATGGCCTGGATTGGCCACTGATTGAAACAGAATGCTGGGCTTGATGGACCCTTGGACTGACCCAGTATGGCAATTTCTCATGTTTTTATGTTCTTAACCAGAGGCAGATCCTAACGAGGCAAGGCTTCCTCTAAAGAATCCTCCATCTGCTGAACCCGGTTCCTTCTCCCTCAAAAGCCAACTGAAAATGACCACACCTGCTCAGTGCTCCTACCCTAACCCACCTCTTCTGGGCAGGGATTGAATCACCGCAGACAAGGGAAGGTGCTGTAGGGAATGGTTTCTCCCATTCCCTACTGTAGCTGTTATCTCAAGGGCAGAGAACTAGGGTCATCTAGTGGGCGACCAGGGGGTCCCGCCAACGTTTTGGGCAATTTTCAAAAATATTTAAGTAGAGATTGAGAAGTTAATCTTACCTAGAGCACACTAACTAAATTTGGGAAAATGAGGGGTCCAGGTCCAGGGATCAAAATCATAAGGACATAAGGCTTGCCATACTGGGTCAGACCAAAGGTTGATCAAGCCCAGTACCTTGTTTCTAACAGTGGCCAAGCCAGGTCACAAGTACCTGGCAGGATCCCAAGGGGTAAATTCCAAGCTGCTTATCCCAAGAATAAGCAGTGGATTTCTGCAACTCTACCTTAGTAATGGATAATGGACATTTCCTCCAGGAGCTTGTCCAAACCTTTTTTAAATGCAGCTATAGTAATATCTTTTATCACATCCTCTGGCAATGAATTCCAGAGCTTAATTATGCATTGAGTAAATAATATTAGTTTTTAAATGTATTAACTAGTAACTTCTTTGTGTGTCCCCTGGTCTTTGTACTTTTCAAAAGAGTAAACAACTGAATAACATTTATTCTTTCCATTCCACTCATTATTTTATTGACCTCTATCATATCTCCCCTCAGCCTTCTCTTCTCCAAGCTGAAGAGTCCTAAACTCTTTAGCCTTTCTTCATAGGGGAATCACTCCATTTCCTTTACCATTTTGGTTGCCCTTTTCTGTACCTTTTCTAATTCTGCTATATCTTTTTTGAGATGTGACCAGAACTGCGCACAGTACTCAAGATGATGTCGCACCATGGAGTGTTACAGAGGCATTATGATAATCTCTGTTTTATTCTCCATTCCTTTCCTAATAATCCATAGCATTCTGTTTGCTTTCTTGGCTGCTGCTGCTGCTGCACACTGAGCAGAAGATATCAACATATTTTCAGCGATGACACCTACTAGATCCTTTTCCTGAGGAACCTTGCATTGTGTAGCCATAATTTGAGTTACTCTACTCATAAAGGTGAATTTTAAAAGCCTGGCACATGCATTAATTAGGGGATGAGAGAATAATTCGGGCTCATGCACGCAGAGCTGATTTTCAAAGCCAGCAAGATACATGCGTATTTCCAGCATCGCACACATCTAGAAAGTTTTCAAAAAGGAGTGGGGGCATGGACGTGCACTAGGCAAGGTGTGGGCATTTTGAGGCGTGAACTAGAGATGTGCATGTAAATACTTATGCGATTGGCACACACCGAGGCTCCCTGCTGCATAACTTAACTTTTTCCATGGATGACGTGGAAGTTAAAAAATAAAGAAAAATAGGCAGTTCTGCAGGGTTTTAAGGGTCGGGCCTAACTGAGGAAAGTGAAGGCTATCAAACTAGGTGCGGGGAGGGGGGGGGGGAAATGGAGGACCGATCTCTTAACTGGGTGAACTGGGGATGAACTGGTAAAACTGGGAATGGCATTATCATGCACCTCTTTTAAAATTCTCAGATTTACATGGTAGGATTTGTTCACCCATGCGTGTGCCCACTTAAAACTGGGCACACATGTGCGTGCGGCCAGGCTATTTTATAACATGCACGCATATATGCCATGTCCCTAGGCGCAGGCCAATGGATGCACACATATGTGTGCCAGCATGCCGGTTTGAAAGTTACCACTCCTATGCATTACTTTGCACTAGTCCACATTAAATTTCATTTGCCATTTGCATGCCCAGTCTCCCAGTTTTGCAATGTCCTCTTACAATTTCTCACATTCCTCTTGTGATTTAACAACTTTGAATAATTTTGTGTCATTGTTTATAAATATACTAGCCGTTAAACCCGTAACAACGGGCTACATTTAAAAAAACATTTTCGGTCCATTTCCTTCCCACTCCCTCCCCCCCATTCTCCCTCCCTGCCTCTCACCTCCCCCTCTAGTCTCCCTCCCCCCTCCCCTCACCTCACCCTCTCCTTACTCTCTCCTCCCTCCCCCCAGCTCACTCTCTCCTCAGCTCACTCTCTCCTCCCTCCCCTCACTCACTCCCCCTCTCTCAATCCCCTCCCCTTTCAGCTCATCCACAACCGGCAGACGGGGGGGTGTCCTTCCCTCCCTTGCGCGCGTCGCCGCCGCTGCCGCTACTGCTCCTCCCGCTGCTCCTTGTCGCCACTCCTCCTCCCGCTCCTGCTCGTCGCCTCCGCTGCTCCTGCTCGTTGCCGCCGCCGCTCCTGCTCCTAAGGACCCAGCGCCATTTTTTTTTCGGGCACGCTCTGCTCTGGCCGACGTGCTCGCCCGCGCATGCGCGGTAGAGCTGCTCTCTACTGCGCATTTGCGGCACGTCGGTCAGGGCTCCCTTATCTAGTAGATTAAAAAGCAGTGGTCCCAGAATAGATCCCTGGGGCACTCCACTATTAACTTTCTCCATTGGGAAAATGTACTATTTAGCCCTACTCTCTGTTTTCTTTGAACCAGTTGGCAATCCATAATAGGACACTGCCCTCTATCCCAAGACACCTTTATCCACATGTTTATTTTTGCCCTCAAAAAAATGTAGCAAATTTGTGAGGCAAGACTTCCCTTGGTTAAATCCATATTGGCTTTGTCCCAACATGGATTTAGCCAAGGGAAGTCTTGTAGGTAGAAATATCTAAGACCCAGTGCAAGAGCAGAAATCCAACACTGAATACAGTTCTTCCAGTTACCAAAAATTACTTTTGCAGACAGTTCTTATGCTGCTTAAATTACTTCTAGTTTCAGACTGGACTCCCCTAGAACTCTCATAAAGACCTCTCCAAGAACATTAGAGAATCCTTTTCAGGTTCCCACAGTTACTTGCTGAGGGCTGGGTTGACCCAGGCAAATCCTCTCATCTTCCTTAAGGTTGGCTCCCCCTGTCAAATCCCAGGCCACTTGCAGGAAAAGGGACATTCCTTCCAATGGATCATTTGGGAACCCTGAGGAGAGTACAGCCCCTCCATTACCCTTCCCCAGACTCCCTCCTAGATCTCTCTCTCACTTTTCCAGATTTGGATTCTACTCCTCCCACTGACGTGATGTCACCTTTTCACTGGCCCACCTTTTGGGGGATGGAGCACCCTGTCACTCCTTGGTGACACTGCTCCCGGGGACTATCCCCAGTTTTGGAACATTTCCCATTCTAAGGAATAGTGAAGCCAGAAAGGCCTGGCATAATCATTTGTACAGTGCATACCAGATGCCCACAGCACTATAGGGATGTGCAGAGGGACGCCATATGTTGCATTCGGGATTCGTATTCATCGGGGGGGCAGATACGTTGCATTCGGCAAAGGGGGCCCCCGATACGTTTATACGTTAATTCTTATTCGTTTCCCAGCTAAAATTAAATTAGCTATAACCCCCCACCCTCCTGACCCCCCCAAGACTTACCAAAATTCCCTGGTGGTCCAGCGGGGGGTCCGGGAGCCATCTCCTGCACTCACACCCTCGGCTGCCGGTATTCAAAATGGCGCCAATAGCCTTTGACCTACTATGTCACAGGGGCTACCGGTGCCATTGGTCAGCCCCTGTCACATGGTAGGAGCAATGGATGGCCAGTGCCATCTTGTGCTCCTACCATGTGACAGGGGCTGACCAATGGCACCGGTAGCCCCTGTGACATAGTAAGGGCAAAGACGATCGGCGCCATTTTGAATACTGGCAGCCGACGGCCCGAGTGCAGGAGGTCGCTCCCGGACCCCTGCTGGACTTTTGGCAAGTCTTGTGGGGGTCAGGAGGGTCCCCCAAGACTTGCCAAAAGTCCCTGGTGGTCCAGCGGGGTTCCGGGAGCGATCTCCTGCACTCGGGCCGTCGGCTGCCAGTAATCAAAATGGTGCCAATAGCCTTTGCCCTTACTATGTCACAGAGGCTACCGGTGCCATTGGTCAGCCCCTGTCACATGGTAGGAGCACAAGATGGTGGTGGCCATCCATTGCTGGTAAGTCTTGGGGGGGGAGGGGTCAGGAGGGTGGGGGTTTGTTTAAATTGGCTCCTTTAGATGGCCGAATAATTCGGCAAAGATTCGTTGTATTCGTGGGGAATCGCGATACGTTTTGCTTCCCCACGAATTCAACGAATATGGCCCTATACGTTGCAGATTACCAATTCGTAGGGAACGAATGCACACCCCTACAGCACTATACAGAGACATGTAATAGACAGACCCTACTCCTTGGGGCTTACAATGAGAGTGGATGAGCTTGCAAGCATGTCTTTATGTGTGAGAGACAGAGGAAGTGGGGGCAGAGTGTGTGTGTGAGAGAGAGAGAGAGAAGGGACTGGTCATCCCCATCCTAGATTCTTCATCTTTCCCTGTTATGCTCGTCGGTCGCAGATGGCTGCGACCACTACTGCACACCTCCTTCTTTGCTTCCCTGACTCCATGGGGTAGATTGGCAGCCTCCGCTAGCTACCAATGACCTACCTACCGCTCCCAGGCCTCCCGGGTCGGCATGGACGCTGCCGACCACCATCTTGCCATCAGGTCCCTCTAGGTGCGCCCATGCACAGGCCAGTCTTAATCACATCATGGCGGGAACCTCGGGGGCATCTCCTCCAGATGACGTCATTACCTTTGGATATTTAAACCTGCTGGTCCTATCCTAAGATGATTTGGCAAAGAGTCTCATCCTTGCTAATTCCACCTCGCTTCCTGAGGATCCTGCGTTCCAGTTCCTGTTCCGACGTGGGCATCTCATGTACCCGCTCCTCGGGGGCCTCTCTCTCGTCCTGGCTATCCACGCCTCAGAGGGCCTGACACCTGGAACTCTGCCTGCCACGTTCCCTGGGACTTCCCTGGAACCAACACTGCTCTTTTGTGAGTACTCCGCCCTGCGGATCACTTTCTGCTTTACCAGGTGCCTATCTGGTGTACCCCGCGCTGCAGGCCATTACCATCGCTACAGAGGACTCCTTCAGAGGTACCCGCTCTACGGACCATTACTACGGTATGAGGACCTCACAGGCGCACCCCTCCTTGCAGACTGCTACCAGCCCTACCGAGGACCATCACCGGTGTACCCCGCTCTGCGAGCCATTGCCACCTCCACCTAGGGCCTCGACTGTGCACTTCGCTCTGCGGATCGCTGTCACCTCTACAGAGGACTCCACCTGCAGTGAAGCTCATGGGGCTCCCTCCCCATGGGCGGTACCACCTCTCACTTCAGCCCAGGGTTCACATACCGATATTTACAGAATCCTAACATTCCCCTCTTATCTTCCCCAGTTTTCATCTTCCCCATCCCTGGTTCTCTCTCCTTCTCCTTCCTCCATTCCCAGTACCTTCTCGCCTTCTCATCACCCCATTCTGTTCCTCCTCTTTTCCTTCTCACAAGTTCCTGGTGGTCCCTCCTCCCTGTCCACCCTAGTCTTGTCACCCTCTTCCCATCCTCAAAATCTTCCTGTACTGACACTTGAAATCCCTTTCCTCACCCAATAAAAAGAAAATAAGTTATATAGACAGAAGTAAGATTGTAAAACTACTTTTTTTTTATAATGTAATATAAAAGATAGAAATGTGCTTCAGAATTTTCTAATTCCTGCCATAAGAACACGTGGGGCTGTGAATTAGACCTTCTACTCCCTGTTGTCCACCCTTAAGGGATGAGGGGAGGGGATGACATCACCAACAGTGCTGAGGGGTGGAAAAACCCTAAATACATCCCTGAGGAGGGATATTCATCAACCTGTCTGTGAACGTAAAATGAGTCACTGGTGTGAGAGGAATGCAGGATTCTTCTGCTTTAACATTTTCATTCCATCGACTCCTTTAATACCAGATGGGGGTGTAATGACTCTTTGGGAATCATTACACGATGCCCCCCGAACTCAGATTACAGAATAATCTCAAAACTTTTAAGAAAAATCTAAAAACATGACTCTTTAAAAAAGCCTTCACTAAAGAGTGTGGAGGGTAGAGAATGAAAGTACAGGGTAATGCAGATGAGAATGAATTTACTCAATCCTACATTTAAGAAGTAATATTTCAAAGCGATAGTAACTCAATAATACACCTGGACATGACCAACATTACTCAAATAATGATTTTATTTATGAAATTGTAACCGAACTTTATTGGCACCTGTTAGAATGTACGATATCCTACATTTACTTACCTTAGTCTATGTGCCTATTTGTAAACCGTTGCGATGGTATATAACTTAGCGACGGTATAGAAAAGTTTTTAAATAAATAAATTAAATAAATAAATAAAATAAATTACAGAATGGCCATAGCTCTAATTCCTTTTGAGGAAGGGATAGTATAGGTGTTGCGAAGCGCGGCTCGCAGGGCCTTCCCACAAACCGCCTCACTTACCTCCCACCCCCCACCCCCCAGATTCTGACAGATCCCTCATGTGGCAAGAACACCTTTCCCTGCTGCCAAGGTCACACTTGGCGCAGCGCACCTTTCTCTGCTGCCGTCATCCTGCTTCTTCCAGCTCTCTCTAGGCATACACCTATTTTTAAAGGAGTCATGGCGGAAATCCTGACCTGGGTACCCAGTGAAGACGTCAGTTGCTGCTGGTACTTAAGGCCGTTTCAGACGCCCCCACTGATGCCTCAGCAATGGGTCTCCTACCAGAGCAGTATTGCTTGCATTCGTGGTTCCTGTCTCTCCTGACTTGCCTCGTTCATCCTTTCCTCATCCAGCCTTGCCTCATCAAGGCTTCCTTGTCCTGTCTTGCCCAGGTTTGCCTTGTCCTGCTGTCTCGTCCAGTCTCTTCTGTAAGTGTTCATCTCCCCTTGACCTGACTCTCCAGATCTTGACTTCTTGCCTGGACCTGACCACGATAGCCTGCCTTCTGGACCTGACCTTTTGCTTGGACCTGACCATCCTTGTTAGCCACCTGCCCCGACCTTGGCCTGTCTCCGATCCTATTAGTCTTCTGTCCTCCTTGACTCTAGCGTGCCATTGGACTTTGTTCACTTTACTGCCGAGGGCCCCACCTAAGTCCTGCCAACCACCAGGGCTCAAACTGAGGGGGGAGGCAGCTGATATAGGTGAAGCTCCAGACTGTCCCGCTACAGGGTACATTTGCCAGCTGCCGGCGAAAGCCTCGTAGGTTTGCCTACGAGGCTTCATCAATTATGACGCAGCACAAAGGGCTCATACCCATGCCGCCTATCACAATAGGGAGGGGTGCACCATTTTGGAACAGCTCCTTCACTGTGATTGCTGGAATGGCGGCCCTCTGCTATTACCTCTGGATTCCAGAAGTTTATTTTGGATTTTTCCTTTTGTTTCTGTCCTGTGAAAGCCCTAGTACCTGAGGCTGGAGGATTTTGGGGAGTCCAGTAGCTAGGTTAGATCAGGAGGTAGGGAAGATTCTGCTGCTCTCCATCCCACAAACCATGGGTTAGATCAGGGGTGACTCACTGCAGGAGAATTCCCAATTTTTCCATTTTCATGAAGATTTTTATCTTGAATTAATGGGAAGTTTGTTGCCTTCCTTCCTACTCTGAGAAAGCTGCTGTATTCCCTATTATCTGGATCTCTCCTAAGATCCTGCTTTATATTCTGAAGAGGAGAACTATGAGTAAGATCTATTGTTACATTCTGAGGATGCCCAATTAGATTATTCACCCTGGGGAAAAGAGGTACAGTTTGGGAGACTGTACAAAGACTAAGAACTTTGAAGTGCCATAAAGAGGAACAGAAATCAAGTAAATAAATACAGCATTTTTTTTCCACCAGTATTTGGAGGGGGGCTTTTTCCAGCTATCTAGGATACACTTTTCCACCTGGGAAACTTACTTTGCCAAGCCCTGGAGGGTAGGAGTTTTTCCCTTGGCCCATTACTAAGAGACATTTGCACAGATACATTTTGGAGAACTGTGAGTTAAAGCCATCTATGTCAAGAACTGATGTGAACTGTGCCATTTTGCCATTTAAGAAGTTTATGCAGTAAAGAATTATTTTGGACACTTGAACTGAGCCTCCAGAATATTTTCTTAGCACTTACATCCCTTGATGGTAAAATTGAACTGATACCTCGCCAAAACAGTAAACTTGGGAGTCACCTTTGCCACCTTGAGCCTTGGAGGATCTATTTCTTCTCCCTCTCTCACTGGATAAGAACCATGTCACGGGATCCCTGGACTGTGTTGGAGTGGGAAAGAAGTTAAGAACTGGCCCCAGGACCCTCATATATCCCTGCTGTCTTGGCTCATAAACCAGGTACACCTGCTGGTCCTGAGGAAGTTTTTTCCATGGTAATCTTTTAGTTTTGCTCCTTTAGTTGTAGGAGTCGCGGAAGGAACCATTGTCACCTTCCCTTCCTCGTTAGGCTCAAGCACATGGCTGCTGCAGTGCACATGAGCCCTGCCAGCTGCATCATAATGATAGTCTGATCCTGCTAAAAAGAGTCAAGATCCATGGTTTCTTTTTTTTTGTAAATCAAGGTTTATTGTTCAAACAAGAAAATAGACAAACAATACAACAGCAAATGTTGATTCAATAAACAGGTTCAGCGTCCCAAAATGTTTAATGCAATGCATATACCCTTCAAGCTCCCCCTATCCCCCTTGACCTCCCCCCTCCCCCTCCCCTTCAGACATATAACAATCAACTCAACTTGCTTATCAAATTTACACAGGAAGACTAAGCCAAGTTCAGACTATATGCTTAAAATCAAAACTAACTAGGTAGGAATGTGCTAGTTATATTAATGCTATAACAAAAGCTAAATACATATCCCCAAACCTCGGCAATTACATCTGCAAATCTATAACTGGGACTGTTGCCAACTCTTAAATGGATCCCATATCTTTTCAAATTCCAAAAGATTACAATGTTTTAGGGCAGTCAATTTATTCAAAAAGAATATTTTCTCAAGTCCACACACTACAGCCCCCAATGAGGGCTGTTCCACAGTCTTCCAGCAAAAAGCTATTTCACATCTGGCTGTGATTAGAATCTGATGAACCAAGGGCCAATTAGAAGCCGCATCTTATTCAATAAGAAAATTCAGTAAAGCACTTTTGGGAGAGGCTGCTAACTGTAAACCATAAGTTTCATTGACCAGTGTAAATACTATTACGACTGTCGCTGCCCAACGTCTCCACTCCGCCCTCCTTACTCTCTGGCGACTCCTCCTGTGGTTGACGAACGTTTGGCTGCCGCGGCGTCTGCCTGCCGTCCTCTCCGGCGTCCCCGGACCAGCTTGGGCGCTGCCTCCCGCCATGCTGTTCAGCTGCCTTAGGGCGCGCGCGCCGCGTGGCCCTGCTTCAAGTACCTTCAGTGGCGCAAACCACAGGGGCGTCCCCCTGTGATGACGTCATGCATCCAGGATACAAAAGGCCTACACGATTGCTAGCTAATCGACAGGTCAATCCAGTAAAGTGCGGCCGCATTTACCCCGCTCCTAACCTGCTTTCTACTCACTTTCCGGCCGCGTTAGCCCTTCCTGCGATCCACAATCCCCTTTAACCTACTCTTACCGCGTCCTTAAATCCCCAGGTAACCCCTTCCGCACGAGGCATGTATATTACATGTAAACGATGGAATTAGCTATTCCCTACCAACCAGTAACCCGCGCCCCGACTATCGCTTTTTTACCCTGCCGTTTTGCCGCGCTTTTAACCTGCTAACTTACCGCCTACCCTTACCCCTGCGTTAGAGGCAGGGGTAAGGGTAGGCGGCAAACTTTCCCCCAGCCCCAGCCCCCGCTCACCTGCCCTGGCCGCGTCCATGGGTGCTGGTTTCCGGGGCAGCCCCAGTCCTCTCCCCTCCTCCCGAAGCAACTCGCGAAAAAAACGAAAAAAAGCGAAAAAAAAAAAAAAAAGCGAAGTTGCAAGAGAGAGAGAGGAGAGAGGACGGGCAATCCTACTCTCGGGACTGCCAGTCGTCTCTCCCCTCCTCCCGAAGCAAGGCGCGAAAAGCAGCCTTGCTCCGGGAGGAGGGGAGAGAGGACTGGCAGTGTAAAGCGACGAAGCGACTTACTTTTTTTGCAGCCCCCCTCCGGAGACGGACATCGGTGAGGACGACCGCGGCTCCCCTGCCTCCAGCTGCCCGCGGAGATGGACGCCTGCACGGGCGAAAGCGGCCCCTGTTCGTGCAATTGGGCGTGACATCACGACGTTTGGCGTCACGGCATGTGAAGTCACGTCTTGAGCGGCCCAATTGCACGCACAGGGGCCACTTTCGCCCGTGCGATGCGTCTATCTTCGCGGGCAGCTGGAGGCAGGGGAGGGGAGCTGCGGTCATCCTCGCCGATGTCCGTCTCCGGAGGGGGGCTGCAAAAAAAGTAAGTCGCTTCGTTGCTTTTCACTGCCAGTCCTCTCTCCCCTCCTCCCGGAGCAAGGCTGCTTTTCGCACCTTGCTTCGGGAGGAGGGGAGAGAGGACAGGCAATCCCGAGCATAGGATTGCCCGTCCTCTCTCCCCTCTCTCTTGCTACTTTTTTTTTTTTCGCTTTTTCGCTTTTTTCCATTTTCGTTGCTTGTTTTGGGAGGAGGGGAGAGAGGGCTGACAATCCCGAGCGTCGGAGAACCATCCACTTCCTGGTACCTGTCATTTCAAATGTCATTTGAAATGACATTTGAAATGACAGATACCAGCGTGTCCATGAAGCATTAGGCCCGCGCACCCAGGTTACTGTATAGGCGCTGTATAGCGCTCTATACAGTAAAATGGGTTGCATTCACTGACGCTTTCACTGACGCTTTCACTGACGCTCTATACAGTAAAATGGGTTGCATTCACTGACGCTTCTTAGACGCAGCTTGCATTTGCAAGCTATTTACATACAGGATCGAGCGGTAGGTGAGCTGGACTGTGCGTGCGGCAACCGCGGGTGCGCCGGGCACTAACGCAGCTCTTCCTACTACTCGTTACTGGATTGACCTGCAAGTTAGCAAAGGTTTCCTAATGGATGGGATTTCTCCGTACCTTACTACTCTGCCTCCTTTGGACCTACTCTATTTGGGGTACCCGCTCCTCAGGGGCCTCTTTCTCTTTCTTATCTTTCAGGTCGCTGTCTGGAACAGGTACTCGCTCTTCGAGGGCCCATGTTCCTGGATTTGCTACTTGGACTTCATTTCTGCCTGGAAGACACCGCTACCTATAACATCTGTGAGTTGCCATCTCTATCTCTCAGAGCTATTCCCTGGAACCAGGTACTCGCTCCTCGACGGCCTGCCTTTACTCTAGCTCCTGTGCTCCACACTGAAAGACCGCTGCATGAGTACATTACCAACGAGGCTCTATTCCTGAACTCTGCATATCCTGCTACTACTCACAATATCAGTACTCTCTATTACAGCACAGATATTGTGGGATCGCTGTTCCAAAGCCTGAGGGACTACAAGCCCAACCGGGCTACTTTCCAGCTCACTACTGCCACCTCTGGTGGTTCACCAATCCTGTATAATAAAAGAACTAAGTGTGTGTGTGTCTCCTACGCTGAGCCTGACCTGTGGCCCCTCACGGGACTTCCCCCCGTGGGCGTGATCATCTGCCACAGGTCCAGGGATCCACCAAAAACCTTACAAATAATAACAAATACCTTGCTCCAGAATACCTTGATGAAAGGACAGATCCACCACATATGATAAAACGTGCCTATTTCTATACAGCCCCTCCAACATAATCCCCCCAAAACTGGAAAAGTTTTATGAAGATGTTCCGGGGAAAAATACCATCTTATTAGGACCTTATAGCCATTTTCTGTTACAATTGCCAACATAGAAATTTTCTTAGCGTAAACATAGGTTAAATCCCATTCAGATTCTGATAACTCATATCCAAGGTCATGCTCCCACGTCCTCCTATAAGAAGGTTTAACAATTGTCTCTTATTTAGGTAACTATATATATTGGAAATCTTTTCTGTCTTCTATCAGCATTATCACACCACAATTCAAATAGCATTTTACCTAAAAGTAAAATAGCATTTTACCTAAAAGTAAATCATATCGCACATAATGTCTAAGTTGCAAATAAGAAAATGTGAGCGATTTATCTAAAGAATATGTATCACACAGGTCTGAAAAGGATATAATGCAACCATCTGCCCACAAATTGCCCAACCTGGAAATTCTTGTATCCAATCAATCCCATGGAAAGTGAACTTCCAAGCCTGGTTTGAAATCAGAGTTATGATTAATAGAGGAGCTAAGAAAATATTGTCAATTACCCATAAGCTTGGTGTTGCACTTGGAGGTGGACCATTGTCCTAGAGCAGTGTAGAGCGGCTCCCTGGTCGGACTCAGGAAGCACCTGCCACCAGGTGGCGGAGCATAGAAGGAGACAGAGGCTAGCTGGAGCTTCACCACTGGAAACCCACGGTCCCCCCGGGTGAAGCCCTTGGGGACCCGGGCCGCTTGAACTTAGGTGGGCCTCGCAGGGTCTTCCAGATGGGAAGTATAGAGGTGTGCCCACCAGGATCAAGGGTGCACGGTCGATGTCTTGTCTAGAGGCCTGAGGGATCAAGGAAGGCCAGTTCAGTGTCTGCAATGACAAGGCTAGGAGCAGGGCCAGAATCAAGGAGGCGTGTTCAATAATAGCAGAGGTCAAGTTCCAAGGATCAGTCTGTGAGTAGTCAGCCAAAGCAGAGGTCAAGTTCTAAGGATCAGTCTGAGAGTAGTCAGCCAAAGCAGGGGTCAGGTTCCAGAAGTCAGACGTGGTCAAGGAGGCAGGCAAAGGTCAGAATCCAGGCTGCAATCAGCGTGGTCAAGGAGACAGGCAAAGGTCAGAATCCGGGCAATGATCAACGTGGCCAAGAAGCAGGCAGAGGTCAGTACCAGAGAGTCAGCCCAAGAGGTACTACCTGGGGTAAAGCAGGAACAGACGGATGCTGGAACAGGAAGACCCTGGAACAGGAGGACACTGGAACAGGACTGGAACAAGACTGGAACAAGACTGGAACAAGACTGGAACAGGCAATGAGACACGGAGGAAAACTAGTACACACACAGTGTCAACCCGATTGTCAAGGCAAAGTAGTACGTTCAATCAGGGCGCGCCGCGGAGTATGGATCCACCCCTGGCTTTATAAGGGACCGGGCGGTCCGCGCACGCGCGCCTAGGGGCAGGGCCGACGCCACGGAGGACGCCAAGCCCCGCCCTGTGGCCTGGTGTGCTGAGGAAGGCCCAGCGACCGCCGCCGTGGGACGCCAAGGCCTGGAGGAGCTTGCAGCTACTGCTGGAGAGGCTGACCTGGGACCTGCAGTGGAGTTGTAAAGGTGAGCAGGCCCATGCATGGGCCGAGCACGGACAGGGTGCACAAAACTTGGTTAGCCATTGCTTCCATTCTCTCAAAGTAGTATCAGTTAATCGGTCGCCAAGTGATTGTGGTTGCCAAATCATTACCTATAATGGCATCTGACCCACCAGAGACTGTTCCAGCTGTACCCTCTGTTTATGTTCACTTTTTCTATTCTGATTATGATGGCTTTAAGTAGAGCAGCTGCATAATACCACTCTCATGGGAAACCCCCAACCCCTCACTGATTTTAGGTCTACACATAACATTTCTAACCACCCTCAGTGGTTTCCATTTCCAAATGAATGCAAACATTCTCTTTTGCCACCTTTCAAGCATTACATTGGAAATACAGATCGGTAAGGTTTGGAAAAGGTAACCCAGTCTTGGCAAAACATTCATTTTTATTAGGGATGTGAATCGGGCTTTGGACGATTGAAAATATCGGACGATATTTTCAAAATCGTCAGAAATCGGGGGCTCCCCCAAAACGATAGGAAAACCCCACGATATTGATCGTGGGGGTTCTCTTATCATTTTGGGGGAGGGCGGGAAAATCGGCACACAAAAATAACTCCTAAACCCACCCCGACCCTTTAAAACTAATCCTTTAGCTTCCCCCACCCTCCCGACCCCCCAAAAAACGTTTTACAGGTACCTGGTGGTCCAGTGGGGGTCCCTGGAGCAATCTCCCGCTCCCGGGCCGTTGGCTGCCACTAATCAAAATGGCACCGATGGCCCTTTGCCCTTGCCATGTGACAGGGTATCCGTGCCATTGGCCGGACCCTGTCACATGGTAGGAGCACTGGATGGCCGGCGCCATCTTGTGCTCCTACCATGTGACAGGGGCTGACCAATGGCACTGGTAGCCCCTGTGACATAGTAAGGGCAAAGGCTATCGGCGCCATTTTGAATACTGGCAGCCAACGGTCCGAGTGCAGGAGGTCGCTCCCGGACCCCGTTGGACTTTTGGCAAGTCTTGTGGGGGTCAGGAGGGTCCCCCAAGACTTGCCAAAAGCCCCTGGTGGTCCAGCGAGGGTCCGGGAGTGATCTCCTGCACTCAGGCCATCAGCTGCCAGTAATCAAAATGGCGCCGATAGCCTTTGCCCTTACTATGTCACAGGGGCTACTGGTGCCATTGGTCAGCCCCTGTCACATGGCAGGAGCACAAGATGGCGCCGGCCATCAAGTGCTCTTACCATGTGACAGGATCCGGCCAATGGCACGGTTACCCTGTCACATGGTAAGGGCAAAGGGCCATCGGCGCCATTTTGATTAGTGGCAGCCGACTGCCCGGGAGCGGGAGGACGTCCCGGAGTGGGAGATCGCGGGAGATCACTCTCGGGACCCCCACTGGACCACCAGGTACCTGTAAAAAGTTTGTGGGGGGGGTCGGGAGGGTGGGGGAAGCTAAGGGGTTACTTTTAAAGGGTCGGGGTGGGTTTAGGGGTTATTTTTGTGTGCCGTTTTTCCCACCCTCCCCCAAAACGATAAGGGAAACCCCACGATCAATATCGTGGGGTTTTCCTATTGTTTTGGGGGAGCCCCCGATTTCTGACGATTTTGAAAATATCGACGATATTTTCAATCGTCCGAAGCCCGATTCACATCCCTATTAATGATAATATTCAATAACATTAACCTAAATATCAATGATCTGCATGATCTCAAAAGCACAAACCTCAATGAAATCTGAGATCACAAAATAAAGGTCTCCTCTCAGTGCCGATCTTACAAACCTCTCACTTATTGCAAACGAGAAAGAGTGCTGTCTATAGTGGGTCCTGAACTATGGAATTCTATGCCTGAAGACTTAAGAACTACAATAGACAAAAAGAAATTCAAACAGGACCTGAAAACATGGCTGTTCCAAAACACATATAACATAAACTGTCTGATTACATAATCTCATATTAATATAAACTGTCCAATTTCTCAGATCCATAATATCTAAATAACAAACTCTAATAAAATGATTCCCATGAAAATTATAGCTATGAAACCGATTGCAAGAAGAGACTTTACCATCTCCTACACTTATTGCAATTAGCATTCAAGATTTGTTTTTTCCCTTTGTCTGGTCACTTTTAATTGTGAACCTTTACACTGTAAACTGTTGTGATCTAGTGATTCTCTCTTGGAATGACGATATATAAAACCTCTAAATAAATAAATAAATAAATAAATAAATAAATAAAATAATAATGAGTTGCTTGAAAAGACCTTATCCATTCATTAGCCCACTTATTCTGCATGTCTTCCTAAATTTCAAATTATATATCTAAATAATCTAACTATAGAACTTGATTTAGTAGAATATTTAATGACCTTTCTTATCCTCACAATGTAGGATTCCACATTAGGAATTAAGAACATAAGGCTTGCCATACTAGGTTTCCAACAGTGGCCAAGCCAGGTCACAAGTATCTGACAGGATCCCAAGGGATAGATAGATTCCAAGCTGCTTATCCAAAGAATAAGCAATGGATTTCTGCAACTCTACCTTAATAATTGTTAATGGACTTTTCCTCCAGGAACTTGTGCACACCTTTTTTAAACGTAGCAATACTAATAGCTTTCACCATATCCTCTGGCAACGAGTTCCAGAGCTTAATTATGCACCGAGTAAAAAAATTTTTATCTTATTAGTTTTAAATGTATTACCCAGTAACTTCATTGTGTGTTCCCTGGTCTTTGTACTTTTCGAAAGAGTAAACAATTGATTAGTGTTTACTTGTTCCATTCCACTCATTATTTTATAGACCTCTATCATATCTCCCCTCAGCTGTCTCTTCTCCAATGTGAAGAGTCCTAACCTCTTTAACCTTTCTTCATAGGGGAATCGTTCCATCCCCTTTATCATCTTGGTCGCCCTTCTCTGTACCTTTTCTAATTCTGCTATAATTTCCATCTAGGAGAAGGACCTTGGAGTCCTTGAGGACAATATGTTGAAATCCTCAGCTCGGTGCTTGGTGGCATTCAAAAAAGCAATTAGAATGTTAGGAATAATCTAAAAAGGAATGAAGAATAATATGGAAAATATATTGCCTCTGTTCAGAGCCATGGTGCAACTGCACCCTGTGTTGCGGTACCGGTTGCGCTCCTCGCGACCGGCCCCTTACCTGGCTCCGGTCCCGGGGGTCGGCGCAGCTCCCGATCGCCCCGCTCCTGCTCCAGCCTAGTTCGTGGCGCTCCCACGAGGGAGACGCCTTCGGAAGCTGTCGGCCCCGCCCCTAGGGCTCGCGCGCGCGCAGAGGGAACCCTTTTAAAGGGCCTCTGGTGCGAAGAGCCGGATCCGCCCCCGGAGTGACGTCAGACCGCGAGGGGGATTTAACTCGGTGTCTGACTCCCTTTCAGTGCCTTGGAACGCGGTCACTCCTGGGAGTAAAGAGTTGCTGATCCTGCCAGCCTGTTCCTGTGTTCCTGATCCTGCCAGCTTGTTCCAGTGTTCCAGATCCTGCCAGCCCGTTCCGGTAATCCTGATCCTGGTCTGTCTCATCGTCTCCGACTTCTGCTGCCTGCCCTGATCCTGGTCCGTCTCATCGTCTACGACTTCTGCTGCCTGCCCTGATCCTGGTCCGTCTCTTCGTCTGCGGCCTTCGCCATTCCACGGTCAGCCTCCTAAGTCCCAGCGGCCCGGGCCCCTACAGGCTCCTCCTGGGGGGATCACAGGCTTCCAGGGCGAAGCCACCTAAGTCCCAGCGGTCCGGGCCCCCACAGCTCCTCTGGAGGGGTCACGGATCTCCAGGGTGAAGACCTCGCTTCTCCTGCCGTGGTCTGCCTTCCGACCGGCTCTCTCTGCACGGGACACCGTCTCAACCGGCTGGACTAAGGATCCACCTCCCGACTACAACACCTTGAGTATTGTGTGTAGTTTTGGTCACCCCATCTCAAGAAAGACATAGCAGAACTAGAAAAGGTGCAGAGGAGGGTGATAACAATGTTAAAGGGGAGGGAACAGCTGTCCTATTATGAGAGGCTACGCAGGTTAGGGATCTTTAACTTGGAAAAGAGATGGCTGAGAAGAGACCTAATAGAAGTTTATAAAATCATGAGTGGGATGGAACAGATAAATAAAGGACAGTTATTTACCCTTTCGAATAATACTAAAACAAGGGGACGCTCCATGAAATTAACAACCAGCAGATTCAAAACAAATCATAGAAAGTACTTTTTCATTTAGCACACTATCACATTTTTTGCCAAGGGATGTGATCAAGCAACTAGTATAGCACGGTTTAAAAGAGATTTGGACAAGTTCCTAGAGGAAAAGTCATAGTACATTATTAGCCAGGTGGACTAAAGCAAGCTATTGCTTAGCTATTGCTTACTAGGGAGTGAGTTACAGGAATTAGATCTAGTGTATGAAATCTGACCCAGCATGGTACTTCTTATATTCTTATAAGCTCACCAGTTTAAAGAAGCAACAAGAAACTTTAAGCCCATTTTCTTACTATGAAGCTGAACTGTAACATTTCAGCTAAGGAAAGCTAAATACTGTACAAGTCATATAATTTTGGTTAATAATTTAGGTACTATAAATGATTAATAACATACAGAAATCTCTTGTGTAATTAACATTGTCTGCTCTGACATTACTCCTCCTGCTATTCCCCAAACATCAATCAGAAAGAAGACCAACCAAGGCCATGGCCTTTATTAACAACTGCATTTTATTTTCATCTGTGACCCCACAGTGCCCTTCCACAGGATTCCTAACCTAAAGTGACAAAGCAGCCTGAGCCCCTGCTAGTGGCATGGTGAGGGAGGGGATGGGGGAGGGTCAAAGCCCCCAGGCCGTGGACTGTAGGGGGCTCGCGGGGCCTCTTTTTGAATTTTCTTTCAGCCGCTCACAGGTAGAAGGCGAAAAGAGGCTGTTATTTGAAATGTTTGCTGTGGCTGTGACCTAAAGCTTTTCTACAGAAGTATGGTGGGGGGGGGGGGGGGGCAGCGCAGGGGAGGCAACACAAACGTATTGGCCACTGGGCACCAGAGACCCTTGCTACATCACTTCCTCCAGAACTTATTCGTCTAACAAATTTCCTCATTTTATCATAGTCTCTATTTTTATAGATAAATGCTATTGCAGTAGTAGTCCTTAATAGAGATGTGAATCGTGTCCTCGATCGTCTTAACGATCGATTTCGGCTGGGAGGGGGAGGGAATCGTATTGTTGCCGTTTGGGTGTGTAAACTATCGTGAAAAATCGTTAAAATCGTGAGCCGGCACACTAAACCCCCCTAAAACCCACCCCGACCCTTTAAATTAAATCCCCCACCCTCCCGAACCCCCCCCAAATGCTTTAAATTACCTGGGGATCCGGCGGTGGTCCAGAACGGCGGCGGTCCGGAACGGTCCCCTCAATAGAATCGTGTTGTCTTCAGCCGGCGCCATTTTTCAAAATGGCCGCCGCAAAATGGCAGCGGCCATAGACAAAAACGATTCGACGGAGGAGGTCGTTCCGGACCCCGCTGGACTTTTGGCAAGTCTTGTGGGGGTCAGGAGGCCCCCCAAGCTGGCCAAAAGTTTCCTGGGAGTCCAGCGGGGTTCCGGGAGCGATTTCTTGCCGCGAATCGTTTTCGTACGGAAAATGGCGCCGGCAGGAGATCGACTGCAGGAGGTCGTTCAGCGGGGGTTCCGGACCGCCGCTGAACGACCGCCTGCACTCGATCTCCTGCCGGCGCCATTTTCCGTACGAAAACGATTCGCGGCAAGAAATCGCTCCCGGAACCCCGCTGGACTCCCAGGAAACTTTTGGCCAGCTTGGGGGGGCCTCCTGACCCCCACAAGACTTGCCAAAAGTCCAGCGGGGGTCCGGAACGACCTCCTCCGTCGAATCGTTTTTGTCTATGGCCGCCGCCATTTTGCGGCGGCCATTTTGAAAAATGGCGCCGGCTGAAGACAACATGATTCTATTGAAGGGGCCGTTCCAGACCGCCGCCGTTCTGGACCACCGCCGGATCCCCAGGTAATTTAAAGCATTGGGGGGGGGGTTCGGGAGGGTGGGGGATTTAATTTAAAGGGTCGGGGGTGGGTTTTAGGGGGTTTTAGTGTGCCGGTTTTCCTGCCCTCCCCCTTCCCCCTTCCCCCGATTTACGATTTTTTAACGATAAATCGGGGGAATTGGTATTGTATCGTGGCCCTAACGATTTTTTGACGATTTAAAATATATCGGACGATATTTTAAATCGTCAAAAAACGATTCACATCCCTAGTCCTTAATATTCACCCTTCAGTGATTATGTTAAATTTAATTAAATTATGATCACTGTTGCCAAATAGAAGCATAGAAACATGATGGCAGAAAAATACCATATGGCTCATCTAGTCTGCCCATCCACCCAATTCATTTATCTTTAAAATTCCTACCACTTCATTAGAGATCCCCTGTATTTATCCCATGCCTTCTTGAATCCAGATTCTGTTTTTGTTTCTACCAAGTCCACTGGGAGGATGTTCTATCATTCCACAACCTTCTCTATAAAGAAATATTTCCTAAGATTACTCCAGAGTCTACCCCCTTTCACCTTCATCCCATGACCTCTCATTTTAGAGCCTCCATTTCACAGAAAGATGAGACAGGGAAAATATGACAGAGACATTTAAATACCTCCAAGGTTTCCATGCACAGGGGGCAGGCCTCTTTCAAAGGACAGTCTTCAGAATGTTAGGAATTGTTGGGAGGAGAATAGGTTAACGAGAAGGAGAGTGTCATAGTACCTCTGTATCGCTCCATGGTGAGACCGCACCTTGAATGCTGTGTACAATTCTGGTCGCCGCATCTCAAAGAGGATATAGCTGTGATGGAGAGGGTACAGAGAGGGGCGGCCAGAATGGTGGGGGGGATGGAGCAGCTCCCCTGTGAGGAAAGGCTGAAGAGGTTAGGGCTGTTCAGCTTGGAGAAGAGAAGGCTGAGGGGAGATATGATAGAGGTCTTTAAAATAATGAGAGGTCTTGAACAAGTAGATGTTAATCAGTTATTTACACTTTTGGATAATAGAAGGACTAGGCACTCCATGAAGTTAGCAAGTAGCATATTTAAGATTAATTGGAGAAAAATCTTTTTCACTCAATGCACAATTAAGCTCTGGAATTTTTGGCAGAGGATGTGGTTAGTGAAGTTAGTGTAGCTGGGTTCAATAAAGGTTTGGATAAGTTCTTGGAGGAGAAGTCCATTAACTGCTATTAATCAAGTTGACTTAGGGAATGGCCTTTGCTATTATGGGAATCAGTAGCATGGGATCTTCTTAGTGTTTGGGTAATTGTCAGATTCTTGTGGCCTGGTTTGGCCTCTGTTGGAAACAGGATGCTGGGCTTGATGGACCCTTGGTCTGACCCAGCATGGCAATTTCTTATGTTCTTATGGTAAGCCTGCCAATATGGGAATGAAGAGTAGAGCCATGAGGGTGGCTTGCTGGAATGTTAACTACTGCTTGGTGATTACTACCCTTACTCAAAAAAATCCCTTGCACGTTTAATACAACCCCAACATTGCTCTCTCCTTCAACAGCAAAGGGAAATGTGGAAAAGAGGATTTGCATTCAGATAACAACCAAAAAGGACTGAACTTCATAATCTGGGTAAACAAATAAATATGGGGCTAGCTTGCTTATTACGATGGTTACTACCCTAAACCAATTAAGCCTGATATATCACTTTGAATGCATACACAGCGTTGCTCTCTGCTTCTACAGCAGGGGGTAATGTGGAAAAGAGATTAGCATTCAGACAACAACCAACAAGGACTGAATTTCATAATCTGGGTAAACAAATAAGCATGGGGGTAGCTTGTTTATTACGGCGATAACTACCCTAAACCAATTAAGTCTGATACATCACTTTGAAAGCACATACAGCATTGCTATCTGCTTCAACGGTAGGGGGAAGTGAGGAAAACAGGATTTACATTCAGACATCATCCAACAAGGTATCGATCTGTGCAATCTGGGTAAACAAGCATCGGGGTAACTTGCTTGATGCGGCAGTTACAACCCTTAACCATAAGCCTTATGCTCACCTTTGATGCAACTCCAACATTACTCTCTCCATCAATGACAGGGGATGGCAGGAAATTTGAATCAAACAGAGCCCTGAAGTTGGTGGTTGGTGAAACAGATAAGTATGGGAAAATAAGTGTGGAAGCTTTGCTGGGCAGACTAGATGGGCCGATTGGTCTTTTTCTGCCGTCATTTCTATATTTCTGTGTTTCTATGTAACAGACACCTTATCTCGTTGTTGCATGACTTGAAATCAATCACAGCTTGATGCAACCGACTCATGACTGTGAACAAAGGACATTAGATACTCTGGCTAACGCCTTCAATCAGCTAAGTTATCGACTGAATGCTGCATCTCTGTCTAACAAGCCTCTTCACCTGCTGGACCTGTAAGACTTTCTGTGCCCTTGCCTGCACCCACTCATTTTACAGGTGATCCTCTATTATGCAGAGGTTCCCTGAACCAGTGCTGTATGCACTTCTCCTTACAGCCTACCTACTTCCCAGAAGTAGTGTCCAAAACTACGTACATTCTGTCTCTTTTAGACGGGAAAGCCCTGGCCTGGGCTTCTCCTATCTGGGAGCGTAATGATCCAATCCTCAGTGATTTGACGGGTTTCCTGATTCTTTTTCGTTCTGTGTTTGACGACCCCGCTCGTAAGACCGTCGCTGGATCTGCACTCCTACGCCTCCAACAAGGTACTAAACCTCTGACTGACTATTTTATTGAGTTTAAAACCTTGGCTTCCGAGTTACTTTGGGACCTGGGTTGTCTGTGAACTATTTTTCTGGAAGGTCTTAACTTTCTCATCAAAGACGAATTAGCAGCCCGTGAACTCCATGATACCTTGGACTCCCTCATTGATCTTGCGGGACGAATTGATCATCATCTGCGTGAGCGGTCGCAAGAGGTAAAGGGTCCTAAGAAGATGACAACAGAAGTTGCTCACTTTCGCCCAGCACCGGTTATGCAGACCACCTCCGTACCCAGTATTGAGGAGGAAGAACCCATGCAATTAGGCCGCAGCCACCTAACAGCCAAAGAGAGATGTTATCGTTGAAGATTAGGCCTCTGCATGTACTGTGGGCAACCTGGCCATGCAGTCCCCTCCTATTCTATCTGTCCGGGAAACTCGCAAACCTAGGATCTGCCGGAGGACTCCTCCTAGGTCTAACTTCATCTCCTCCACTGACTCTTCCAGTCTCCATCAATTCGAATACTCTCGAATTCCACACATTACCTCTAGTGGACTCCGGTGCCGGGGGAAACTTCATGCTCAAACAACTCGTAGAGCACCTATGAATCCCCATTGTCCGGACACCTACACCACTGCTGCTATCATCCATACATGGCGAGCCATTTCCTGGTGAGGTCTCTTATTCTACTCAACCTATTCATCTCCGCACAGGGTCGCTCCACTCGGAGACCATCTCCTTCCTGGTCTTGGATAAAGCTATACACCCGGTAGTACTTGGAATACCATGGTTACAGATGCACTTACCCCAGTTTGATTGGAACACTTTGGAAACTATCCCAATAGGGAAGAGATTGCCATGGAAAATGCCTGCAAGTGGTCACTCCCATGCCGTGCCTAACCACTATAACCTCCCTTCCGAGCCTAACTCAGCAATATTCATCCTATTAAGACGTGTTCTCTAAGAAGGCAGCAGATACTCTGCCCCCTCACCGATCATTTGACTGCGCCATCAACCTAGTCCCTAATTCTGAACCTCCCAGAGGAAGGGTGTACCCACTTTCTCTGTCTGAGACCCAGGCTATGTCAGCCTATATTCAAGAGAACTTGGCGAAGGGTTTCATTCGGCCTTCTAAATCTCCAGCCGGAGCCGGATTCTTTTTTTGTGGGTAAGAAGGATGGATCCCTTCGCCCATGTATAGACTACCACGGCTTAAATGAGATCACCATGAAGGACCGCTATCCATTGCCATTGATCTCCAAACTCTTTGATTGGCTCCAAGGGGCCAAAATATTCACAAAGTTGGTCCTCAGAGGGTCATATAACTTGGTCCAAATACGTCAGGGCGATGAATGGAAGACAGCATTTAATACCCGAGACGACCATTTTGAATATTTAGTCATGCCCTTCGGCCTTTGCAATGCCTCAGCTGCATTTCAAAACATGATGAATGAAATCTTCAGGGATATGTTGTACAGCTGTGTAGTAGTATATCTCGACAACATACTGGTTTTCTCTCAAAACCTACAGAGCCATCAAGTAGACGTTGCCAATGTCCTCCAAAGACTTAGGGATAACCACCTATATGCCAAATTAGAGAAGTGTTCTTTCCATCAGGAATCTGCTCAATTTCTAGGCTATATGGTATCCAGCCAGGGATTCCAAATGGACCCACATAAAATCGAAAGCATCCGGGACTGGCCCCAACCTACTGGTCTTAAGGCTTTGCGAAGATTTCTCGGATTCACAAATTACTACATGGTACTTCTTCATCACTATTCCACCTTGACCGCCACCTCTTACAGCCATGACGCGGACGGGAGCCAATCCTTCTCAATGGTTACAGAAGCCGTTGACGCCTTTCAGAAACTTAAAGAGGCGTTTGTTCAAGAACCATGTCTACGCCATCCAATCCCCGTGACCATTCATTGTCGAAGTGAATGCTTGGACGTCAGGGTTGGTGCTGTCCTTAGTAAACACAGTGACATCCACACTTTACATCCCTGCTCCTTCTTCTCTCTGCGTTTCTCTCCTGCCGAGCAGGAATTATGGGGATAGGAGACAAGGAGCTACTTGCCATCAAATTGGCATTTGAAGATTGGCGCCCATGGCTCGAGGGTGCACAACACCAGATAACGGTTTACACCGACCAACAAGAATCTTGAATTACCTACGTTATGCGCAATGCTTGAACATAGTCAAGTTTCGCTGGTCCCTATTGTTTTAATCGATTTGATTTCATATTGAAGTATCGTCCAGCAGACAAAGAATACCAGGGCAGATGCTCTCTCCCGTTCCTTCGTTTCAAAAGGACGTCCCTGACACACCACACGACATATCATTGACCCGACCAGGGTACCTCTCTCAGCCACACACACGGTTCCAGCCAGAAAGAGAATGGTGCCTCAATCTCTCAGGAAGAGGATCCTCAGATGGGCCTATGAATCTCGCTTGCAGGCCCCCCCGATCAATCCGACACTCATCATTTTACAAAGATACTACTGGTGGCCCTCTATGAAGAAGAGATGTACGGGCCTACGTGGAGTCAAGTCCTACCTGTGCAAGAAGAAACCTCTGACCGGCTGTCCCTGGGGACTCCTCCAACCACTGTCCGCTCCTAGTGAACCGTGGACACACATTGCCACGGACTTTTATCGTTGATTTGCCTTTGTCCAACGGCAATAATACCATCTGGATACCATTGACTGCTTTTCTAAAATGGCTCATTTTGTGGCACTACCTGGCTTACATCTGCCTGGAATTAGCAAGATTATTATCCATCACATCTTCCATCTACATGGCATGCCAAAGCACATCCTCTCGAACAGAGGGGTTTCGTTTACGGCGAGGTTTTGGAGATCTCTGTGCAAGAAAATTTGACATCTCATTGGATCTTACATTAGCTTACCACCCGCAAGCCAACGGACAGATGGAGAGAACTAACCGCACACTAAAGCAGTTTGTCTGGGCTTATGTTAATTCCAGACAAAGCGACTGGTCCGACCTGCTCCCCTGGGCTGAATTCACACTGAATTTCTCATCAGTCTGCTTCAACTGGGTCGTCATTTTTTCAACTAGTTTATGGACGTCAGCTACTACCTCCGCTACCAATACCATTATCAGTAGCTTATCGACGCAGAATTACATAGGTTGTGGGAACACACAAAATGACTTCTCCAGAGGCTGACAGTAGGCCAAGAAGTTCTATGATGCCCATCACAGAGCCCACTCCACAGTCCAACCCTGAGTCAAGGTATGACTTAGTACCCGCTTCATCCACCTTAAACTGTGCCAAGGTACAGTTCTCTGCCACCTGGGTCTAGTCAAGTACAGTTTGAAGCTACCACCGGCACTCAGAATACAGAACGCCTTCCACATCTCTCTTCTGAAGAGACTCATCTTGTTGGAATTTTCCAGGAAGACTCCAGAAACCCCAACCTCTTCTGCAGAAGAAGAGATCCACTTACCAGGTGGAGGACATCCTGATCTAAGGAAACATGGCAGACGGTGGGAGCATCTTATTTCCTGGGAAGGATTTGGTCCTGAGGAGAATAGTTGGGAGCCTGCATTTGAACATCCTCGACAAGGAGTTGATCCAACATCCTAGGAAGTCGAAACCAGGGAGGGGCTCTAAGAAAGGGGGTACTGTTACGCCTGTCGGCGCGACCTCTCATGCTCACCTCTTTTCTCCCTGCACCGTCAAGTCTGGGAAGAATGGCGGTCTCTGCTAATCCCCGCCGACCTCTCCGGTGTTCCGGGACAACATGGGCGCTGCCGACCGCCATCTTGGATGGCGCAAGGGCCTCCTTTGTACACGTCATGGCGGGAACCTCAGGGGCGTCCCCTCCCGATGACATCAACCCGCTATTGTATTTAACCTGACCGGCCCTTGCCTTCTACGAGTTAGCAAGGAGTGCCGTCTTGCTGAATCCACCTCATTCAAGAACTTCCTGTTCCTGACTATGGTCTTGGCATCCAACACTCTGAGTACCCGCTCCTCGGGGGCTCCCTTTGCATTCCAGGCTATCCGCTCCTCGGAGGGCCTACCTGTCTGACTTCTAGCAGAATCTTCCTCTCAGGTCTCTCTCTCTCCTGGAACCATCTCTTGTGAGTACCTCTACTGACTTCTACTATATTGAGGATTTCCCGCGGTGTACCCCAAGCCTCAGGTCACTACCGCCTTTCCTTCAGTAGAAGCTATTCAGCCCTGCACTGCAGAGTAGCGACACTCCAACTACGGGAGCCAGTTCCGGGTTCCGGCATCTCTACCAGTTCTTCAACATCTACTGTACAGACATCCTCAGCATACCTCGCTCCACAGGCCACTATCGGATCTGTATTCCTGAGGTGCCTACACTCGTCAGAGAGGACCCCCGGCATACCCCGCTCCGCGGGTCATTACCGGATCTTCTCATCTGTGGCCTCACTCTGGGTATTCGCCATTGCTCAGGACTGTACTATTACATCTCCAGCTCTGTGGCTATTACCTTTTCTTCCCTTCATAATAATGTCTCTACTTCTAGCTGTGTCCCATGCCACTGAGACTACACCTGCTGAAGGTGAGGCTCACAGGGCTCCTCCCTGTGGGCGGAGACACCTCTCATCTCAGCCCAGGGTTCACATTCTTACAAAAACATAACAGCCATTTACTCAGAAAATAATCTACAAATATGCCTTGTGTTTCCACATGCACATCTGTGGCAACCCCTGCCCCAGGTTGGCCACCAGATGTCACTATCTCTGTATAGAACACGCTATTAAGGAGCCATCCATTCTGCTCAGTCCCTTCCGCCTGGAGGGCTATGGTTAGATGCCTCAACCCTATTCAGCCCAGCTATTTTAGAACTCATTGGGATCAATTTGAGACAGCGTTGGAAGGCTAAAGATGTCTACATTTTACATTCTGGTGTTGCCTCCCAGCTTCACCCAGAACTGACACCTCACCATGCACTTTCTGCCAGAGGGGGCTTCTACTAATTTACAGAAGAGAGAGAATTTTATGCCTAATACACTTTTGGGGTGAAAGGGCTCTCACCAGAGGACCAAAGATCTGAGAGTGCACTCTAAACCTTAGGTGGGCAAGGACCAGTGATGTATCCTGCTGCAAGAGACAGTGAGGGCAGAAGATGTATCTAGTTTTAAACTTAGAAGTATTTTTTGAACCTGAACAGCATGGGGAGGTTCTGCTGAGGTAACCTAATTCCACTTGACTTTTCCCCATGAGACGTCCCCAGTAGTATCATCTAAGGATGAAAGAACGAGATCAGGAGACCCCAACCGGATCTCCACACTATGGGACCAGGACGGACTGGGTGTCTCAGGAGAAGATGGCTTAAAGTAGGACTTTTGCTGTGAAGTTGGGGACCTCTCCACTAGGATTCCTGGATAGCTGCTGAGTGAGCTATGTATCATTAAAATCACCATGGGATCATGGCTTCCAAAACCCCTTTCTGATCTTGGAACATCAGCTTTGGGATGGCCCCCACTGATCCAGCCTACAGTTCCAGCACTTCCCTCACTGCAGGCCCCCCTTACCTTGGCTGTGTAAGTAAGAAGAGTCTACCTACCTAATCAGCCCACAAGGAGGAGAAGCCATGGGTGAGAAGCATGTTGTCTGCTTTGGCAGTAAGGTAATGGCTAAGACAAAGAGGAGGCCATGGTCCTGGGTCTGATGGGATGCCGTCCAGCGACCACGTGGCTTCAGGGGCTTTGAATGGCATGGTGTGTCCCACTTTGACTTTGGGGCCCAGTGGGAAGCTGGGCTCAGCAGTGCCAGTGGGCCTAAGACCATGAGCAGGGCTTTGGATCCTCCATGGTCAAAAAGTGCACTTAACGCAAGCAGGGTCAGGGTGATTTCAAAGCCGTGCCGGTACTGCTGGGTCATCCGAAGGCTCCTGCTATTTCACGCAGCATTTGTGGGCCTTAGCATAAGCCAATGTTGGTGCTTTTCAAACCACGCTGCTATCGTTTGTCCTTGCTGAGAACTTTCCATGTCCGCGCTACGTGCAGTGCGTCAGGTATGTGGCATGGCATGTGGCGGCTCCGTGCTGTCTCAGTCACCAGAGCCATGCGCTGAAATAATGTTAGGGGAGAGGCCTTGCTGTTCCGCTTTTCCAATACCAATCCAGTCCTTCCCATATGAATGACAGGGAGCCATGAGGTATCCCAACTGATGGCCATTCAATTTCTTCCTTTCACCGTGAGACACAATATTTGAGGCCTCATTGGCTGGTGGTCTGATCAAAAGCAGCAGCCAAGGTCCTATTTAAGTTCAGGGCTGCGCTGACTTTGAATAGGTCAAGAACTCCGGCAGGAAGCAGATGGTACATTGAGGGCTTAATAGCCATTTTAGTGTAGCAGGTCTGCTGGCATATGGGGACTTTTACTAGTTGCAGGCTGAAAAAGAGTATAAGGCATTCCAGCCAATTTACAAGCTATTGGAGCAATAAAATTATGCACACATGCCTCGTATGTATATTTATGTGGCTTATCAGCTATAGGCTCTGTCGAGTCATTATATATAGAGCTCCGACATGTGGCAGACATCTGAGACCGACGGACGCAACAATACCCCCCTTCAAAGGGCCTCCTCCAGACCCCCTACCTGGTCTTGGTTCTGAGGATGTGAACGATGGTACTGGTTCAGCCTCTCTTTGTCCAGAATGTTAGACATCGGTTCCCACGAGTTATTTTCTGGTCCAAAGATCTCCCATGACAGGAAGTATTCCCATACTCTGCCTCTCTTCCGTACATCTAGTATAGTCTACTTTGTACTCGAGGTCCTCTTCTGTATCAACAGGAGGGGGATCTGGTGTCTTGGTGCTGAATTTGTTGAGTATGAGCGGTTTCAGTAATGAGACATGAAACGCGTTATGGATCTTCATTGCTGGAGGAAGTTTGAGACTGTAGGAGAGATTGCCCAGACGTCAGAGGATGGAGGATGGAGAATGTTCCGACATAGCATGGAGTGATGCGAGCAGATGGCAACTTCAATCTAAGGTGCTTCATAGACAACCATACCTTATCACCAGGCTTAAGTTCAGGAGCCTTGCCGTGATGCATGTCATAGTCTCGTTTTGCTTGAATTCCAGCTTTGATGAGCATCTCCTTTGTCTTCTTCCAAAGATGTTGAATTTCATCGGCAGTGGCTTGAGCTGCCGGGGACAACTCTGAAAGTGGAAATGGCAAAGGTGGTGAAGGTAGTCGTCCATATACCACTTCGAATGGTGTTGATCCAGTAGATGTTGCTGGATGAGAGTTGATGGAAAACTCTGCCCTCGGTAGAAGTTCAGCCCAGTCATTCTGGCGTGAAGAGTGTTCATTTATCTGAGCTATGCAGCTCCAGATAAATGAACATAAGACATAGGCTCTGAGGAACTGTTTGAGGGTACGGTTCATCCTCTCAGTTTGGCCGTTGGATTGCGGATGGTAAGATGAAGTGACGTCAAGAGTGATATCGAACTTCTTGCAATGAGCCTTCCAGAATGTTGCTGTGAATTGTTCGCCTCTGTCTGAGACTATGTGCTTTGGTATTCCATGCAGGCGGAATATGTGGCTGATGAAGAGCTTTGCAAGTTCGCTGGCAGATGGTAAGCTAGGAAGCACCACAAAGTGAGCCATTTTTGAGAATCTGTCCAACGTTACCCAGATAGTGTTGTGGCCCCCGGGGAGAGGGGTAAGTCCACCACGAAGTCCGTGGCGATGTGAGTCCAGGGTTCATCTGGTATGGGTAAAGGTTGTAATTGGCCCCAAGGACGAACGGGCGGAGGCTTTTGTCTGGCACAGTTGGTACAGGCCGCTACATAGGCGAAGGCGTCTTCTCTCATTGACGGCCACCAGTAGAATTTTTGCGGCTTTGCCAGGGTTCTCCATTGACCGGGATGTCCAGCCAATTTAGAGTCATGAGCCCATGCGAGTTCTTTCTTCCGGAGGTTGGCAGGCACAACCGTCTTACCCACTGGTACTGGGTGAGTGGCTGAAAGGATGACTCTCTCAGGTTCAATGAGTGTTGCGGAGTGTCAGGCACATCTTCAGATAGGAATGAGTGAGATAGGGCATCCGCTCTGATGTTTTATATCCAGGTCGGTACTTTAAGATGAAAAAAAACCTGTTAAAGAACAGGGACCACCTCGCTTGTCTATGGTTGAGGTGCTGGGCATGACGAAGGTATTCTAGGTTTTTTTATGGTCAGTAAAAACCATAATCTGGTGTTGAGCACCCTCGAGCCAGGGTCTCCACTCTTCAAACACCATCTTTATCACCAACAATTTTTTATCTCCGATTCCATAGTTCCTCTCAGCCGGTGTGAATCGTCTGGAGAAGAAGGAACATGGCTGCAGGATCTTGGAGTCACTGGTTTGACTTAGGGGCTCTAAGCCGACATCAGAGGCATCCACCTCAACAATAAAGGGGTGTAGGATCCAGGTGATGGAGACATGGCTTGCTAGAGAAAGCATCTTTCAGCTTTTGGAAAGCGGTGACAGCCTCCATAGACCAATTGGCAACATTTGCACCTTTCTTTGTCAGAGCTGTTAAAGACACAGTTAATGAGGAGTAGTTTTTAATGAAGGTTCTATAGTAGTTTGTGAATCCCAGAAAACTTCTGAGAACCTTTAGGCCAGTAGGT